>NW_028327533.1:878910-1083648 GCF_031878675.1 Megascapheus bottae | reverse complement strand
ATTGACTGCATACATTATTTTTAACTTGTTCATTGCTCACATAAGCTCAATTATTACTATTATTATTATTATTATTATTATTATTATTCTTTTTGCCAGTCCTGAGTTTGGACTCAGGGCATGAGGACTGTCCTTGGGTTTTCTCAAGCTCTACTGTTTGAGCCACAGAACCTCTACTGGCTTTTTTCTATGTATGTGGGACCAAAGAATTGATCCTGGGTCTTCAGGCATGCTAGGCAAGCACTCTACTACTACTAGGCCAAACCCCCAGCCCCAAATATTATTTTATATAAATATTATATCCTGTAATTTCACTGAACTTATTGATTATACTAATGGTGTAAGGAAGACCACCAGAAGATGGCATGGGAGAAAGATCAGACTGGAAGGTTTTAGGAAGGACATGGAAAGGCTCCAATTCCAGGAAATGGACACCCCATCTCTACCTCTTCTGGCCAGGAGAGGTCCTTGATAGCCTTAGTTTCCTAGCCTTTACAAATGAAGCAGAGGCCAGCACCTCCTTCCCAGGGCCTATGGAGAATTAAGTAGATGAGAACTAAGGCAGAGCAGGGGCTCAATATGTGGAATCTCACCTTCAGCACAAGCCAAGGACTGAGTTAAAGAACTCACTTTCCCTCCTTGCACTCAGAAGGTTCCCATATACCTAGCACCTACTTTACTTAACTCTTGGAAAGAACCAGTTCTTTCCTTCCCACTCCTCCCTCTCTTTATGTTAGTCATAGACTTGAACACAGGGCTTGGGCCCTGTCCATGAGCTTTCTTGATCAAGGCTACCTCTGTACCACTTGAGCTGCACAGCTTAACCTCTGGATTTCTGAATAGAATTACAGGTGTGAGCCACTGAAGTCCAGATCATTCTCCCACCCACTTCCTTCCTTTCCATCCTCTTTTTTTCCCTTCCTTCCTCAATGATTCCCTCTCTCCCTCACTGGCTCCCCCTTTTATTTCTTGGTCTTTTATTTTTTGTGTGCATCATGGGCCTTGAACTTGGCCTGGGCACTGAGGACTGCAGCTCAAGGTGACTGTTCTACCCTTGTGTCAAGCCACACATTCCATTTTCTAGAGGGTAACTGGAGATTAAAAACTCTCAGGTCAGCTGAGAGTTTGGCCTAGTGGTAGAGTGCTTGCCTAGCATGCACGAAGACCTGGGTTCGATTCTTCAGTACCACATATAGAAAAAATTCAAAAGTGGTGGTGAGGCTCAAGTGGTAGAGCTCTAGCCTTGAGAAAGTCCAAGGACAGTGCTCAGGCCCTGAGCTCAAGCCCAGGACTGGCAAAAATAAATGAATAAATAAATAAATAAATAAATAAATAAATAAATAAATAAATAAAATAAAAAGTCTCAGGTCCTTTGGTGCCTGGGATTCCTTTGAACCCTGATCTTTAGATCTCAGCCTCCAGAGTAGCTAGGATTACAGGTGTGAGCCACGGCACCCAGCTGAGGTTAATATTTTTAAACTTTCTCTTTCCATAGAGATTTCTACTTAGTACAACCCATTTTATTAAAAAGCCTGGATCTTTATTTCATTTTGTGCTAGCACTAGGGCATGAAATCAGGGCCTGGATGCTATTCCTCAGCTCTTTTGTTGAAGACTGGAATCTGGAATTCTACCACTTGAGTCATAGCTTCAATTCCAACGTTTCTGAAGTTAATTAGAGATAGAAATTTCACAGTCCTACTGTCAATGCTGGCTTTAAACCCCAATCCTCAGATGTCAGTCAGCCTCCTGAGTAGCAAGGACAACATGTGTGAGCCACCAACACGTAGCCTAGTTTCTTTTTTCTTTGTGTTGTTTTTGACAGTTCTGTGCTTAAGCTCATTGCATGAGCACTGTCCTTGGACTTTCTCAAGAGTAAAGCTCTACCACTTGAATCTTAGCACCACTTCCAGCTTTTTTCTATGTATATGGTACCAAGGAATCACACCCAGGTGTTCCTGAATGTTAAACAAACACTGTACCACTAGGCCAAATTCCTGGCCCTGGCCTAGTTTTCTTTTCAAAAACTTTAATCACGCTGGGAGTTTGGCCTAGTAATAGAGTGCTTGCCTAGCATGCAGAAGACCTGGGTTCAATTCCTCAGTACCACATACAGAGAAAAAGCCAGAACTGGTTAAGTGGCTCAAGGGCTAGAGCTCTAGCTTTGCGAAAGCCCAAAGACAGTGGTTGGGCCCTGAGTTCAAGCCCCAGGACTGGTCAAAAAAAACCCAAATAACTTCTGTCACAGGTAGGGGTAGCTAGTGCTATAGTGAAGCACCAGCCATGCTCTGTGAAGAAGGAATACATGCTTCATCTGCCCTAGGGTAATTAAGCCCAGTTCATACTGAGTAAACTAAGTTTCACATAAAACAGATTTACCTACAGGGGTTGAGAATCTATGCCTTAGTGCCAATGATTATAATCTTAGCTAGAGAAAAAGCTGAGATTCAAGGACTGGAGTTCAAAGCCAGCCTGGACAGAAAGATCAGGGAGACTCTAATAAACCACTAAGGAGCCAGAAATGGTAGAATGTACCAACCTTGAGAATGAAAGCTTAAGGACAGTACCCAGACTATGCGTTCAAGCTCTCCCATATCAACAACACATAAGACAGGCACAGACATAAAGACACACACCCAGAATCCCTCTAGCCTGTTTGTCTCTTGGGCATCATGTGTTGCATGTTACATGGACAGAGGAAAGACTCAGGTCCTAGGCCACTAGTGTCTGTTTGTGCCCCAGTGCTAGAACATGAACTTAGATCCTGGGTATTGTCATTGAGCTTTTTTGTTCAAGGCTGACAATCTACCACATGAGCCACAGATCAGAACTGCATCTTTTTTTTATGGGTTATGGGGTTTGAACTCATGCAGGGTGTTGTGCCTAGGCTCTTCAGTTTAAGGCTACTGCCCTACTCCTGGGCCTGCGCATTGTCCCTGATCACTTCAGGGGCAGGCTACTGCCCTACCCTTGAGCCAAGATTGCTTCTCTTTTCTGGAGGTAACTTGGAGATAAGAGTTATCAGCTGCTTTTATACCCGAGATTGCTTTGAACTTGGATGCTCAGATCTTAGCCTCCTAAATAGTTACAGGCCTAAAACACTGGTCTGGCTAGCATCTAGCTTTAGGAGATAAGAGTCTGAACAATTATCTTACCTTGGAATGTCATTGATCCCTAATCCTCAAACTGCTAACCTACTAAGTACGTACTGTCACAGGCATGAGCCACTGACTCATAGTCTGGGTGCTTGTAGTAAGGTTTTAGTGAAGTACAGCTGGTGAGATTTTCAGTACCTATTCTGTGCTGACAGACTCTGAGACCCCTAAAGTACCATCAGAGAAGGGTTCTGCCAGGATGAATCAGTACCAGCAAAGGAATACTGCAGCAAAAAACAGCATCATCTTATTTCTACTCACAACATGTGTTCAAGGTGACTTAGTAGGCGATTCTGTTCTTCCTGTGAGGAACAGAGGCCACCAGGTGGAGTCTCCACGTTGACACTCTTCCAAGATCACTGTAGCAAAGGGAAAGGAACACAGTGACTTTCACATTGACCTATAGCATATTCAGCTATGGTGTTGTAATGACATTACTGTGCTGAACCTGGGAAAAAAACAGAAAACCATAAGTCTTCCTTGTTCTGGAAAATAAGGCAAGCATGTACGTAATTATACTCACAAGTGTTAATATACTCACAAGTGTTGTAGGCCCATAGATAAGAAATCACTTGGTCTCTTTTTCTTTTTTTTTAATTTTTGTTCTGGTGGTGGACAGTAGGACTTGAACTCAGGGCTACTGACTCAGTGACTTGAACCTAGGTATTTTTACTCAAGGCTAGTGCTTTATCACTTGAGCCACAGTTCCACTTCTGGATTTTTGGTAGTTAATTACACACAATAGTCTCATAGACTTTCCTGCTCAGGCTGGCTGTGAACAGTGATCCACAGCTCTTAGCTACCTGCGTAGCTAGGATTACAGGCATGAGCCATTCTTGGGTCTTGAACTCAGGGTCTGGCTCTTAGGTCACAGTGTCACTTCCAGCTTTTTCTGTTTATGTGGTACTGGGAAACTGAACCCAGGGCTTCATGTATTCTAGGCAAGCACTCTATCACTAAGCCACATCCCCAGCCCAGTCTATGACTCATCTCTAATTAACACGAAAAATAAAACCACAGAGAAACTAAAACAAAAGATGTGGCTCACATGGTTCCAACTATAAGCAAAAAAGCCAATCAAAAATATGAACTAGGGGGCCAGGAGTCTGGCTTAGTGGAAGAGTGCTTGCCTAGCATGCACAAAGACCTAGTTTCAATTCCTCCGGTACCACTTACATAGAAAAAAGCTGGAAATGGTGCTGAGGCTCAAGTGATAGAGCTCTTGCCATTGAGAAAGTCCAAGGACAGTGCTCAGGCCTCAAATTCAAGGCCCAGGACTGGCAAAAAAAATATGAATTGGGGTTGGGAAAGAACACTTCCTTGCTACTCAGGAGGCTAAGATCTGAGGATCAAGGATCAAAGCTAGCCTGGGAAGTAATGCCTCTTCTCTCCATTAATCATAGTCTACAGATAGAGAAATTAACATCCAGAGACAGAGATGGTTCATGATGAACATATGCAGCAAATCAACAGCAGAGCTGAGGATACAGCCCTGGCATCCAGACCCCTTGAGGAAAGAGATTTAAAGAAAGAAACACACACAAGATATAGGGGGGAGAAAGGTCAGGCTGGCTATAAGGATCTGAACCTTGGGTTTAGGAGTTTTAATGTTCTTCAGTTTCTGAACAGTAAAGATCCTACCATAAAGTTGAGTGTGGGGGCTCACGCCTGTAATCCTAGATAATCGAGGTTGAAATCTCTGCCAGCCTTGGGCACAGACTGTGAGACTCATCTCTAATTAAGCACTAGAAAACAGGAAGTGGGACTGTGGCTCCAGAGGTAAGGTGGTAGCCTTGAGTAGAAGAGCTCAGGGACAACCCCAGGCTCAGGGTTAGGGTGGTAGCCTTGAGCTCAAGAGCCCAAGGACAGTGCTCAGGCCCAGAGCTTAAGCCCCATGAATCACGAAAATATACATAAAGATCACGCTGACTCCTCCTGACAGTTTGCAACAACTAGGAAGAATTGCTACCCCCACACTGATTACCTCTGAGAAAAAGAACCCTCAGTGCTCAAGATACCAAAACAGATAACAGTCAGATACTGGGGAGAAAAGAAAACCATCAACCTCAAAGTCAGCCTCTTCCTTTCAGGACAGCCAATACTCAGTCAAGTCTGACCCTGATATACAACCCTATAAACAAATCTGAAATGTCCCACTATACAAAGCAATTCCAGCATGCCATATACTTGCCAGAAGATGAGAGATTTGGAGTGATGTGATGGAGCAGGAAAATCCTAGTCCAAGCCAGGTGACAATGGTTCACACAAGGGACTGAGATCTGAGAATCCAGGTTCTAAGCCTGCCCAGGGAGCTAATGCTATAAGACTTTTATCTCCAATGAACCACCAAAAAGCCAGAAGTTGGGTGCCAGGCATGAGTGAAATTTTCTAAAGGGCAGTGCACAGGTCCTGAGCTCAAGACCCAGGATCTGAATACTCATACACACATGAAGGGAAAAAAATGGAAATTTAGTACAAATGCATGTACACATGTGCAGGTTCATGAGTGAGTTTCAAAGAGGCACAATTCTGACCATGATCATGTGATCATAATCAGTTTATAGTACAAGAAATATCATGTCCTGGGGCCAGGAGTTTGGGAGAGTACTCCAATTCCTCACTACCACATAAATAGAAAACCTTGCAGTGGTGCTGTGGCTCAGGTGGTAGAGCTCTAGGCTTGAGAAAGCCCAAGGACAGTGTTCAGGCCCTGAGTTCAATGCCCAGAAGTGGCAACAAAACAAACAATACCAACCATGTCCCATCAGTTCAGAAGAGGGAAGGAAGGCATGGGGCATTCTACCTTCAGGGAACTGAAACTCTGGAACGTTTTGGGGGATCCCTCCACTGGGACACCTCTATGCCTGGAGAATCAAAAGTGACAAGTTCCACAGGAACCAAAAATTCATCTTTCACTCCATCAAAGGGACCTGAAGAACCAAGAAAATCATAGCACTCACTCCCCCAAGGAATCCACAGGACTCAACAAAGAAATAGTAAGGGAAAGCTACACAGGATGAGGGGAGCAGGTAAATTGTAAAAGAGTCTGCCTGAGAAGAAATACCAGAATCAGCAGGTGGAGGTGATGGTGGGGAGCAGAGGTGAAGAGGGAACCAGTCCTACCCAAGGCATCACACCCTGGATAAAGACATGCAGACAGGGTGATTCCCAGAATGAGAATGCTTGAGGTCAGGAGACAGGAATGGGCAACAGAAAAAAGAAGACTAAATAAAGTCTGGAAATTTGAAGCAAGAGTTCTGGACTGGTTATCAAGGGCCCTGGGTTCTAATTCTAAGTCTATCGAGTAGATAAATCTCTGCCCTAGGTGCCTCAATTAACCCCATCTGGCATTAATAATAACAGCAACAACAACAACATTAACAACAACAATAATAATAATAATAATAATAATAATAATAGGAAGAAGCTCTGACCCTTCCAGAGTCGTCTCTGAGGACACAGACATGAGGAGGAAAAGAATGAGATGCAGGTTTGAAGTAAAAGCATTGCTCAGGAGGTGAATGCAGTGTCCCTGGCCCCAAGGGGCCAAGTCACTCACCTGAGCAATCACAGGAACGAGCAAGGCCCCTGATCCCAGTCGGGCTGCTGCTGCAGAGCCCACAGTTCCACGTAGGACAGGAAAATCAGGGCCACCAATCCCAGAGCCACCAGCTGCAGAAGCTGCTTCTCCTTCTGCCGAGTCAGGGTCCGCCGGCCTCACTATTTCTTGCTACAGGGTGGAGCAGTTCCACATGAGGGCTCAGGTGAATGATGATAGTAGCAGAAGCCAAGCCCCGACTCCTGCCACTTCCACTGCACTTCTGCTGCTCACTTCCCATGAATTGGAAGCTACCAGCAACTGGCTGCGGGGGAGTGGGGGGAGGGGGGGAAGGGGAGAAATGCAGAATCACCGCAGCCCATGCCAATGTTGGGCACTGTGGATTCTTTGTTCTCCACATAGTAAGTTATATGTCTACCTTCTTGTGGAATGTTCCAGTCTATCTGGGTGTGACTTGGGGACTGCAAATGTCAGATCTCCCACCTCCTGGGAGGCAATGGTGCATCTCATTCCTCCCCAGCTGACCCCAGATGAGAAAGTACCCTGGTAGGGTTATTGAGAGGCAATGGGTGCTAGCTGTGCTCAAGTGAGCAAGGTGCTGCTTTTGATGGGACAGCTCCCAAGCCCAGAGTTCAAGCCCCATGAGCGACACACACACACACACACACACACACACACACACACACACACACACACACACACACACAAAGTAGTCTCTACTTGGCTTTGTTAACTGGGTAGTTAACTCTTAGCCTTTAAATTTCTTGATTTCTTTATACAATCCGGATACTATGTCCTTTACTTATGTATAAGTGCAAAAGCCTCCTCTCAATCTACAGGGTGTCTTTTTTTCATATATTAGGGTTACATTATAATCACCAGATAGAAGGTGCATTACTTCACAAACATTGATACCCTTTCTCATGTCTTGGTCCCCATTTCCCTCCCCCACACTGCCCTTCATCTTGTTTTCCTCTCTTCCCTTTCTGACTTCAAATAACCAAACATGCATATATAAAATATATATCAGATTACCAGGTGAAATACTGTCAGAATATGAGATAACAAAGAGACAGCAAAAGAGATGAGAGATAACAGTAGATTAAAGACAATCATTGGAAAGACAGTCAGTGGTGGTTTGGCTGCTTGGGTCCCACTCCTTGGTGCCAGCCCTTTCCCTATGGCATCAGCCAAGGAGCTTCACGTTTGCTCACCGCCTCTGTCACCTCCTTCTTCTCCTTTGTGTTTGGACGCTTTTTCTTCCTGCGTGAGTGTGGGCTGGAGGGCTCCTAGTTGGAGTGGTGGGCCCCCTGGAGTTGGTGGCGCAGCAGATCAGAGATCCATCGTTTTCATTAACCAAACTTCTTGAGGCCGCATCGGCAGTATCAGCTCAAGTGGAAGAGATTGCCCTTAAATGTACAGAAAATGCTCGCTTCCTTAAGACATAGAGAGACCTCTTGAAAAAAGTTATGATTCTCTGAAACCTGACAACTGACTATGACTGTATAATTCACCTTCTCATATGGATTTGCACATGTACCACATATATAGGACAATCTTCAGCATCTCTGTGTATGCAGAATAAAATTTTTTCTTCTTTATCCAGACCTTTGAGAAAGCATAATATTGATGTGATTTTTTTTGCCAGTCCTGGGCTTGAGCTCAGGGCCTGAGCACTGTTCTTGGACTTTCTCAAGGCTAGAGCTCTACCACTTGAGCTTCAGCACCACTTCTGGCTTTTTTTTCTCTATGTATATGGTACCGAGGAATCGAACCCAGGTCTTCATGCATGCTAGGCCAAACTCCCGGCCCCGAAGTGATTTTTTTATGTTAACACAGATGTGTTTGTCCTTGCTTTCTGTTCTTTAAACATTTGAGATTCCTTTACAAAAGTGATTTCTCTCAACAGATAATTTTAACAGTGCCTTAGTATGACCAGGTAATTGTTTTGAAAGATGGTGCATGTCAGAAGATCATGTTATGTAACCCTTCTATTAATTACAATAAAAATATATGAAAAAAAATAAATGAAAGGACCTCCAGGATATAGAGACAAAAGCCATATAATGAGTGCCTGTTGTCCTTAATGTAGAATGTTATCTCTCATCTCTTTTGCTGTCCCTTGATTGTCTCATATTGTTACAGAATTTTACCTTGTTATCTGATATATTGTATATATGGGTATTTGGTTATTTGAAATCAGATAGGGAATGGGGGAAAACAAGATGAGGGGCATAGGTGGGGTGAGGGAAATGGAGACCAAGACATGAGAAAAGGTATCAATGTTTGTGAAGTAATGCACCTTCTATTTGTTGAATATAATGCAATCCTTCTAATACTTACAATAAAAATATACGAAAAAAAGAAAAAAAAGATCATGTTACAACCCAAGCGATGGGACTAAATTTGCCCATGTAAATCAGCTCCCAGTTCTTTGAAAGCAGAGACAAATTTATGACTTCCAGACCAATAGCATCTGACACTGTCACCTGACACTCCCCATTTTTTTGTTGAGTAAAACAATTGGCAAACATGATTAAAAGCTTTCCCTCTTTTTTTGGCATGAAGATTAAGATCATTTTCCTAAAATAGATGTGTGAATCTGAACTAAAGAAAAAAATTCTCCCAATGAAACTTGAGCTGTGTGTGTGTGTGTGTGTGTGTGTGTGTGTGTGTGTGTGTGTGTTGAGATAGTATCTCACTATGTAGACAAGGCTAGCCTCATAATGTAGGTTCTCCAGCCTTAGCCTTCATGAGTGCTGGGACTGCAGATGTATACCACCATCCCCAGCAGGGTGAATTGAATGTTGGTAACTTTTTGTTGTTGTTGTTCGTGGGGATTGAACTCTGGGCTTGGGGGATGTTGCTGAGTTCTTCAGTTCAAGGCTTCTACCCTACTCCTGTAGCCACAGCACTACTTCTGCATTTCTGGTGGTTAATTGGAGATAAGTTTCTTAGACGTTCATGTCCAAGCTGGCTTTGAATTGTGATCCTCAGATCTCAGCCTCCTGAGTAGGTAGGATTACAGGCATGAGCCACTGCGCCAGCTAATGATAACTTTTTGAAATAGGTAAGTAAATTTTCCTATTGTGTGATGCTTTTTGAAAAAGCATTTACTTCAGAGAATAAAAGTATGTCTATAGAAAATATGCCATTTATCCCCATTTTATTTTCCTGATAATCATGGGACTTAAACTTGCCCATACTTATAATCCCTGAGCTTTTTTGCTCAAGGCTAGAGCTCTACTATTTCAGCCATAGCTCCACCTTTTTGGTAAGATTCTCTCAGACTTTCCTGCCTGGGCTGGCCTTCAATAGAGATGAGATCTCAGCCTCCTGAATTGCTAAGAATACAGGGATGAACAACCAATGCCCAGCTCCCCACTTATATTTTTAAAGGTTGATTGACTTCACAGTTAATATTTCTCACATTTGATGTTTTCATGCTTGAATTACATTATCTGTGTTATTGCTTTTTAATAACTTCAGAAGAGACTTTGCTTCTAATGTGTTAAGTGATATAATGTTTGTATGATTTGATCTTACTGACCATGTTTCATTTTAGCTATCTATCATGTCAAGAGTGACATCATATATTTATGACTTTTGAGCATCTTTGATGTGATATTTTAAGTCTTTGTAGATGTATTGATACATAAAGAACTATATTCAAAATCCACACAGTGGAGTTGCAATAGGGGCCAAACGGATAGACAAAGAATAGTAAGAATGGTTTTATTTAGCATGTTAGGCCCTAATTCTTCTTTTGTTTGTTTGTTTTGTTTTTGACTAAAAACCATATATGATATAATTTCTATACCAAAGAGATGTTTGCTTCAGTATAAGACAAATACTTTTCTTAAATTTTCTTGTATATTCTGAAAACTGTGATTTTTAAAAATGTATAAAAATAAATAATTATCAAAAGCAAAAAAACCCCAACCGTAGCTCATTATATGGCTTTTGTTTCTATATCCTGGAGGTCCTTTCATTTAGCATAATTCTGTATGGCCTTATGTATCTAGGTTTTGTTCTATTGTATATCTCTGCTAGGAGAGCCCAATGTTTCTACTGATTAGGACAAATGAGGGAAACCTTTGAGCCTATGTTCCTTTGAGTTTGGCTTCCTTCACTTAATATGATTTTTTCTAATTCTATCCATTTCCTAACAAATGGGGCAATGACATTCTTTCTGACAGCAGCATAGAATTCCATTGTTTTGTTGATCTGCTCATCAACTGAGGGGCATCTGGGTTGGATTCATATCTTTGCTCAGGTAAATAGTGCTACAATGAAATCCTGTGGTAGTGAAGTCTTGACCTGGGTACTATCCCTGAGCTCGTCAGCTCAATCCTAGTTCTCTCCCAATTTAAGCCATAGCACCAGTTCTGGTATGTTAGTGGTTAATAGGACATAAAGAGTCTCATGGACTTTGCCCAGGCTGACTTTGAACCATGATCCTCTGATCTCAGTCTCCTGAGTAGCTAGGATTCCAGAAATGAGCCTTCAGCACTTGGCAGAAAACATTCTTGTGATGTACAAGAACCCACAACAAATGTGGAAACCTTTTTTAAAAATGATTCCTATTGTGTTTCCCAACACAATCTAACTAAAGTCTACAGAGTACAAGCAAACACACATAGCCATTTAATTTTTTACTTCTTTTTTATTATAATTAATGTAAGTGTTACATTATATTTGCCAGAGAGAAGGTGCATTACTTCACAAACATTGATATCCCTTCTTAATTTTTGTTTTTTAAATTTTATGGATCTACATTTTAGGGTGTCCTCAGCTTGGCATTTTTTGTGTTAAGATTTTTTTACCAGTCCTGGGCTTGAACTCAGGGCCTGATCACAGTCCTTGGACTTTCTCAAGGCTAGAGCTCTACCACTTGAGCCACAACACCACTGCTGGCTTTCCTATATATGTCATACCAAGGAATCGAACCTGGGTCTTCGTGCATATGGGCAAGCACTGTACTGCTAGGTCAAACTCCTGGCCAAGATTATTGAAGTCACATAAAATTTTAATCTTCTGGTGCCTTGGCTGAGGATGATTTGTTAGGATTGTGCCACTCCTATGAGCAGTTTTTTTTAAATGTCATTTCTTTATTAGGTCCTGTATCTCTATCAGGATGGTCAAATTCTTCACACGAATGTTTAAGTACGTGAGCATGAGGGAATTCTCAAACCAGGTTTATATACCTTTGAGTTATGCAGGTTAAATGATAGATTGCAAGTCATTGCACAAGAGAATACTGAATATTTGAATACTGTGAAATGTGCCACTTGAGAACTTTTATTATTTTTTCCTGCATTAACATTGGGTGAGAAATATGTAAATGAATGAAGTAGAGTACAAATGGCCTGTTTCTTGCATCATATAAGCTCATGTTGAATTTGAGTGGGTTTTTTTTTCTTCACCACCATTTTTCTACCAAATCTTTAACAAACTATACACTGTGTTGTCTCATTGGGTTTTGCTGAAAAGTTATTACATTTTCACATTTTTGTTTTGGTATTTGTGCAGTTTTGGCTTCTGGGGTGCTAATGGACCAGGACTAGGGCTTGAACTCAGGGCCTAGAGCACTAGATTAGATTTTTTTTGTTCAAGACTGTCAATGGGACTGGAGTTGGCATAGTGGTATAGTGATATTATGGTAGTGTGTGAGTACGTTCATGTGGTACTGAGGAATCGAACCCAGGGCCTCCTGCATGCTAAGCACTTTACCACTAAGCCACATCAGCCCCATTGACAGCCTATTTTTGTTTTGTTTTTTGCCACTCCTTGACATTGTCCTTGGCTTTCTCAAGGCTAGAGCTCTACCACTTGAACCACAGTACCATTTCTGGCTTTTTGTATGCAGTATGGAAGAATTGAATCTGAATCTTCATGCAGGCTAGGAAAGCACTCTACCACTAGGCTAAATTCCTGGCCCTGTGTTTGTATTTTAAATGTGCACTGGGCAATAAGTATGTATGTGCTGATCTTGAGGACCCTTTTTTTATCTAGGACTTTCCACAGAGAGGTCTGCTCTGTACAGAGGGTTGAAATTAAATGTTAGGTAAATCAAATCAGCATCCCATCCAACTGCATCCCTCCCAAACCTATGCATGTACTGTGTTGTGCTCAGGATTAGTTTTTGTGTGTGTGAGCCAGTGCCAGGGCTTGATTCATGGCCTGGATGCTACCCCTTAGCACTTTTATGCAAAGCTTAGGCCTCTGGCATTTTAACCACAACCCAACATGCTGGTTTTTTGATGGTTAATTGAGGTAAGAGTCTTATAGAATTTATTGCATGGCTGATTTTGAACTGGAATCCTCAGATCTCAGCTTATCTTGAGTAGCTAGGATTACAGTACTTTTACAAACTGTATGCTCACACGCATCTTTTCTGATCAAAACACTCATTGTTCAATCTAACTGTCAAGATGTGAGTAAAGATGATTGACTATATAATTTACTAGATGGGCTTCTAGCGAGTACATATTTCCACTTCCACTCTGAAACCAGAGAAATGTTTCTGATACCTATTTCAACTATCTCCAAAAGAGTAAATAATGTGTGAGTATGTTTGCTAGTATTTCAATTAGGAGATGGTCTTTGGTGTTTGGAACTTGGTGGGCAGAGTGCATCTACTGGGCTGTGAGCACAGAGCTGATGCTTCAGACAGGAAGATTTTCATCCCAGACATAGTTTGAATCCAGATCCTTAGATTTCAGACCTTGAGTACCTAGGATTACAAGTGTGAGCTGCCACCACTGGGCTGGTTCATTTTGGAAACCTTAATTGCTTCTCATTTGTTCCTTTTTCTTTCTTGGAAGATTGATCTAAGTTGGCTGTTTGTGCATCATGATAAAGTGATTTGCATAATGCTTCTTAGCTTCTGGAATTGTTAATATTTGTTTCACCAGCACTGGATGAATGAAGGTGATTTAAAGCCAGTAGTATTTTACTTCTGATATGTAGGGTAACTTACTTATATCATTTATCCCTGCCTTTGCTTTCCAAAAGCAAGCAACCTGATTCTGTAAAACCCTACTTCATGAGAATATTAGAGTTAGAAGCTATCATCTTCACACTTCAGAATAGTCCCCGCTTTTATAAACTTATGTTACAATATTAGGTAGAAGAATGGTGACTGTTAGTTTCATAACTTTTCCATAGGTTTTAGTCTTGAAGGCTCATTAACTCAAGAAGGCATTAGATACACTCAGATAATAGTAGAACATGGCTGCTATTGATTTGATGTGTGTGCAAATGATAATCAGGTTTCTTAGGATTACTAAAATGATTTCTTCAAATTTTCAGTAGTAGACTGCTATGCTAACTGGGAAGAGAATGTAATGGTGCTGAAATTCTAGGAATTGGCAGAATTTCAGGGGAGAGCATAAGCCAGGGACTTAATTGCTAAGGCTCATATCAAGTATATTAAACTATAACACCCAATGATGGAGGACTCAGCGTCACATTTTGTTTGTTTTATGGTAGTCAGGGAATTGAACCCAGGGCCTGGGAACAGTCCTTGAATTTTTTTTTATTTTTTATTTTTTTTGCTTAAGGCTAGTGTTCTACCACTTGATCCACAATTCCACTTCCAGATTTTTGGTAGTTAACTGTCAATCAGAATCTCATGGAATTTGTTCGTGCTCGCTTCAAACCTGATCCTGAGACATCAGTCTCCTTTGTAGATAGGATTCCAAGTGTGAGCCCCCAGAGCCTGGCTACTATGATTCATATATATATATATATATATATATATATATATATATATATATATATATGATTTGAACTCTGGGTCTGGGCCTGGGGGTTGTCCTTGAGTTTTTCAGCTCAAAGCTACCACCGTACCCCTTGAGAGATAGGGCCACTTCTCTTTTTCTGGTGGTTAATTGGAGATAAGAGTCTCACAAACTTCATTTCCCTGGCTGGCTGTGAACTGCTCCTCAGATCTCTGTCTCCTGAGTAGCTACGATTACCGATGTGAGCCACCATGCGTGGCTAAACTAGTTTTTAAGTTAATTTTTTTGTTTAGTTTATATACAATTGGAATACAATTACATAAGTAATGAGTACATGTCTTGAGAAGATTGTTACCCTCTCCGTTGTTATTCTCTATTTTCCAACCCTCAGCTTCCTTCCCACCCAGGTTTTACAGTTCATTTCCATTCAGTGTCTTGTAAATAACACTGTTGAATTGGTTCGCCCTTCATTGTTGTTTTTACCATTTTATTATACCCTTTCCCTTCCCCAAATCAGATAAACCTATATAAAAGACACAGGGTACCCAAATCAAACATAGTGACTACAGAGGATAAAACTAAGGGAAAAGGAACAAAAGAGGTAAAAAGCAAAGAAAAAGAAAGAACATCCTACAGTACCTTAGAAGCAACAATATCAAAAAAAACAAAACAAAAAAATCTTGGGCTCAAAATGTAGCACAAAGGCTAGGAGATTGGCCTAGTGGTAACGAGCTTGCCTAGCATGCACCAAGATCCATGTTCGATTCCTCAGTACCACATAAATAGAAAAAGCCAACAGTGGTGCTGTGGCTCAAGTGGTGGATCTCTAACCTTGAGAAATCCAAGGACAGTGTTCAGGCCTTGGGTACAAGCCCAAGGACTGACAAAAAATATAATAATAATAATAATAATAATAATAATAATAATAATAATAATAATAAAAACTAAGCTGATTTGTTTGTCTACGGCCATACCACCCTGAACACGCCTGATCTCTTCTGAAAACGCAGCACAGAGGTACAGTGCTTGCCTAGTGTGTATGAAAACCTGGATTCCATTCCTCAGCACCACATAAACAGAAAAGCTGGAAGTGCCACTTTGGCTCAAGTGGTAGAGTGCTAACTTTGAGCACAGAGTGTCTCCAACTGACAAAACTCTTTTTTTTTCCAGTCCTGGGCTTGGGCTCAGGGCTTGACCAAGGTCCCTGGACTTTCTCAAGGCTAGCGCTCTACCACTTGAACCTCAGCACCACTTCTGGCTTTTTGCTATGTATGTAGTACCGAGGAATCAAACCCAGGTCTTCGTGCATGCTAGGCAAGCACTCTACCACTAGGCCAAACTCCCAGACTTCTGACAAAACTCTTTGATTGTCACATGTAAGTCAGGCTTCAAAACTTGGCTAGGCCACTTTATTTTGTTTTGGTGATAGCATCTGACACTCTGCTTTCAACCTACATTTTGATTAATTATATCTCCATAAAGAAACCTTTTCATTTACTAATTCTTTGTTGTAAAGAATGGTTACTGTATCTACAGAAGGAAGCATTAAATGACAATGCTGATGTTAAAAAAATAAAACTTTGCTAAGAACCAGTTATGTGATTTTGAAGAGAGTCCAATTTTCAAAAAATCACTAGCCAGGCGCTGAAGGGTCATATTTGTCATTCTAGCTAGCCAGGAAGATGGTGGTTCAAAGCCATTGCAAGCAGAAAAAACTGTAACATTCTTCTCTCCAGTTAACCACAAGAAAACTAAGTGGAGCTGTGGCTAAAACTAGTACAGCATAAGCCTTGAGCAAAAAGAACTCGGAGACCTTGCCCAGTCCAAAGTTCAATCTCCCCTCAAGAAAGAAAGAAAGAAAAAAAAAGATCCCGGATAACTCAGTTTAGAAAGTGTACCTGGATATTTGAGCAGATTTTTCCTAATCTTTCCTCATTCATATCATGGAATCACATAATCTTGATCCACATCTGTCTAAGAGCCTGCATTGTGCTTAATAAATTCTTTCCACATACTCGGGTAGAATCTGGAGAGCTAACAGCTACTTACCAATGTTTTATTCTACATTTAGGCCAGTAATGTCTTCATGCCATCTACACAGTCAGATACATCATCTTTCCAGAAGTATCATTGAGTGTAGAACACTCAGAACCCTAAAAAATTGCATAAAGATGTTATAAAACCCCTGGATTTATTAAGAAACATTCTGTACCACTTAGAGCAAATCCAATAATGGTCTTTACCTCCAGCCTCTTTTTAAAAAGATTTTATTAATATTGATTTTTACATCATATTTCAAATATCATGTTCAACAAACAAGTATTCAAGAAGGGAATCTATGTACAATCCCTGGCACATAGATTATTCAATATAGTAAAAATGAAGCTGAGTCTTTTTATGTCATAGATACATATTAATCTATGTAATAAAACACATGAGTATAGAGTATATAGTCAATCATAGATTTTTATGTCTATGCAGTTATATTTATATCTCCAAGACCATGTCCATAACCTTGGGTACCCAACTATTGAGTCATCCCTCTTGTACTGTTTGCATCTAATATACATATATTAAAGGTACCATGCACCTTTTGTTCCTTTGGTCCTGACTTATCTCACTCAACATGATTTGCTCTAATTTCATCCACTTCCCTGAGAATCCCATTATTTTATCTTGTCTGTTGGCTATGTAGAATTCTAGTGTGTGTGTGTGTGTGTGTGTGTGTGTGTGTGTGTGTGTTGTGTGTCTGTGTGTGTATCACATTTTTGTATCTATTCATCTGTTGTTTCCATCATCCAGCTGCTTTTTCTACAGATATTTTTGTAGTCTATTTTTTATTGTTGGGGTAATGTATAGAGGGGTTACAATTACATTTACAGGTACTGGGTTGCATCACTTCTCACACATCGATACCCTCCTCATGGTTTTGTCTCCAGTTCCCTCTCCCCACCCCTTCCCAATCATCTTCTTTTCCCCCTTCCCTTTCCTATTTCAAGTAAACAAATAAACATATATACAATATGCCAAGTAACAAAGTCAGATACAGTAACAATATGAGATTAACCAATGGGCAAACAAAGAGATGAGAAATAACACAGTAGATTAAGAACAACAATCTTACAAGAGAAAGCTCTTGTTTCCATATCCTAGAGATCTTTTCATTTAGTCTCATCCTGTATGACCTCATATACCTAGTTTTTTGAGTTATTGTAATCCTCTGCTAGGAGAGTCCTAGATGTGTACCAATTATTACAAATGAGGGAAACCATTGAGCCTGTGTTATTTGAGTCTGGTTTACTTCACTTAATCTGACTTTTTCCAAGTCTTTCCATTTCCTTACAAATGGGGAGATGACATTCCTTCTGATGGCAGCGTAGCATTCCATTGTGTATAAGTACCACATCTTCTTGATCCAGTCATCTACTGAGTGGCATCTGGGTTGGTTCAATACCTTTGCTATGGTAAATAGTGGTGCAATGAACATCATTGTGCTAGTGGCTTTAGTATGTCCTTGTTTCTGGACAATTGGGTAGATGCCAAGTAGTGGAATTGCTGGATCATGGGGGAGCTCTATGTTCAGTCTTTTGAGGAACCACCACACTGCTTTCCCTAGTGGCTGAATGAGTTTATACTCCCACCAACAGTGTAGTAGTGATTCCCCCCTGGCCACTTCCCTGCCAGTATCTGTTATTAGATTTCTTGATAATGGCCATTCTGACTGGAGTGAGGTGGAATCTCAAAGTTGTTTTGATTTGCATTTTTTTATGGCCAGAGATATGGAGCATTTCATGTGTTTGAATGCCATTCTTGTTTCTTCTTCAGAAAAGTCTCTCCTTTAAGCCTTTAGCTCACCTTTTAATGGGATGATTCTTTCTTTTTAGATTTGTTTTTTAGTGACTGAATTTTTTAACCCTAGATATATTTTAGATAAGTACATATATTTTTGTAGAAAGTAGAATGGAGGGCTGGGAGTTTGGCCTAGTGGTAGAGTGTTTGTCTGGTATGCACTAAGACCTGGGTTCAATTCCTCGGTACCCACTCAAAGGAAAAAGCTGGAAGCGCTGCTGGGCTCAAGTGGTAGAGCTCTAGCCTTGAGAAAGTTTAAGGACAGTGCTCAGGCCCTGAGTCCAAGCCCCAGGATTGCAAAATGAAAAAAAAAAGAGGAATCTCACTTCAGTAAAAAGAATTATACCCTATTTTTATACAGACTGAAAAATTCATTAAGAAATTAGAAAATATGCATAAAGTGCATAATTTCTTATGTGTGTTGGCACTGGGTCTTCTACTGAGTGCCTCAGATCTATCCCTGATCTTTTCTGCTCAAGGCTAGCACTCTACAATCCAGCCCCAAATCAGCTGTCTTTTCAATGGAGATATAAGCAATGAACTTTTCAGGGTGCTTCATGAAAAAGATTTTTACAAATTGAAACTTTCAACAATGTCTTATTTTAGTATCAAGGTTGAGGGGGGAAGTGACAGAAAAAGTGAAATGTTTCCTGATCTCCACAGAGAAGAGACTCAGCGGAGTAGCTCTGGTCTGCAGGCTTCTTTGTGAGTTTTGTTTGCTTGTTTGATTTTTGTCAATTTTGGAGCTTGAACTCTGGGCCTGGGCACTGACCCTGAGTTCTTCAGCTCAAGGCTAGTGCTCTACTCTGTGAGCCCCAGTGCCACCTTTGGTTTTTCTGGCAGTTAACTGGGTGCTCTGGCTGGCTTTGCAGTTTGATTCTCAGTTCTCAGCCTCCTGAGTAGCTAAGATTACAGATGTGAGGTACCATCACCAGGCCACTGCTTTGTTACTATGCTGGTTCTGGATTAAGACCTTCAATTTCTTTTGTTTTTTATTGTAATTAGTAAAAGGGTTACATGATATTTGCCAGTTAGAAGGTGCATTAATTCACATACATTGATACCCTTTCACATGTCTTGGTACCCGTTTCCCTCCTCCCCCCACACCCCTCACTGCCTTGGTTTCTCCCCATATCTATCAAATTTCAAATATACAAATACAAATAAATTCAATATATCAGATAACAAAGTGAGATACTATGACAATATGAGATAACCAAGGGACAGCAAAGGAGATGAGAGACAACATAGTACATTAAGGACAACAATCATTCATTATATGGCTTATGTTACGATATCCTGGAGGTCCTTTCAATTAGCTTCACATTATATGTCCTTATGAATCAAGATTTTGCTCTATTGCAAATCTCTGCTAGTAGAGCCCAATGTTTCTACTGATTATGACGAATGAGGAAAACCATTGTGTCTAAGTTCCTTTGAGTCTGGCTTACTTCACTTAATATGACTTTTTCTATGTCTTTCCATTTCCTAACAAATGGGGCGATGTCATTCTTTCTGACAGCAGCATAGAATTCCATTGTGTACAAATACCACAACTTGTTGATCCACTCATCAACTGAGGGACATCTAGGTTAGTTCCATATCTTTGCTATGGTGAATAGTGATGCAATGAACATTGTTGTGCTAGTGGGTTTAGTATGTCCTTGTTTCTGGATGGTTGGGTAAATGCCAAGTAGTGGAATTGCTGGCTCAAAGGCGAGTTCTATGTTTAGCCTTTTGAGGCACTGCCACACTGCTTTCCATAGTGGTTGAACGAGTTTGCACTCCCACCAACAGTGTAGTAGTGATCCCTCCTGGCCACATCCCCTCCAGCATCTGTTGTCATTCGTTTTCCTGATCCTGGCCATTCTAGCTGGAGTGAGGTGGAATCTTAGAGTTGTTTTGATTTGCATTTCTTTTATGACCAGAGATGTTGAGCATTTCTTCATGTGTCTATAGGCCATTTTTGTTTCTTCTTCAGAGAAGACACTCTTTAAGTCTTTGGCCCATTTTTTAATGGGAAGGTTGTTACTTTGGAGGTTAGTTTTGAAGTGATTCATATTTTTGAGTTGTTGATATATTTTAGATATGAGGCTTTTGTCCGTTGTTTGGTTGGTGAAGATCGTCTCCCACTCTGTAGGCTTCCTGATTAGTTTACTAGCTATGTTCTTTGCCATACAAAAGCTCTGCAGTTTAATGCAGTCCCACTTATCCAGCCTTTCTCTGATTTGTTGTGATTCTTGGTCTTTATTAAGAAAGTTCCGACATGTGCCAAGGAGGCCTAGTGTATCTCCTATTCCTTCCTGTAGACTTTTCAGTGTGTCAGCTTTTACCTCCAGGTCTTTGATCCATTTGGAGTTAATTCTAGTGCAAGGTGACAAAGAAGGATCCAGCTTTAGTTTTCTGCAGGTGCTTAACCACTTCTGCCAGCACAACTTGTTAAAGAGGCTGTCTTTCTTCCATTCTATTTTTTTGGTTCCCTTGTCAAAGATTAGGTGGCCATAGGTCTGTGGTTTAATATCTGGGACCTCAGTTCTATTCCATTGGTCTTCAGGCCTGTTCCTGTGCCAGTACCAAGCTGTTTTGAGAATTATAGCTCTGTAATAGAGTCTAAAGTTTGGAATTGAAATTCCTCCAGCGCTGTTCTTTCTGCTAAGAAGTGTTTTTGCTATACGGGGTCTTTTATTATTCCATATGAAATTTTGGATTGCCTCTTCTATTTCTTTAAAGAATGACATTGGGATGTTGATGGGTATTGCATTGAATTTGTAGATAGCTCTTGGCAAGATTGTCATTTTCACAATGTTGATTCTTCCAATCCAGGAGCATGGGAGGATTTTCCATTTCCTTAGTTCTGCTTTAATTCCCTTTTTTATGTTTTTAAAGTTTTCGTCAAAAAGGTCCTTTACATTCTTAGTTAAGCTAATTCCTAGGTACTTTATTTTCTTTGAGGCTATTGTGAAAGGAGTTTCTTTCTTGATTATTGCCTCGTTCCTCTCACTGTTGGCATAAAGGAAGGCAGTTGATTTTTGAGGGTTGATTTTATAGCCTGCTCCTCTTGCAAAGCTTTGAATCAGCTCAAGGAGCTTGGGAGTAGAGTCTATAGGATTCTTTAAATACAGAATCATGTCATCTGCAAAGAGGGATAGTTTTATTTCCTCTTTCCCTACTTGGATCCCCTTTATGCTTGCTTCTTGCCTTATTGCACTGGCTAGGAATTCTAGTACTAAGTTAAAGAGGAGTGGAGAGACTGTGCATCCTTGTCTCGTTCCTGATTTTAGAGGGAATGGCTTTAGATTTTCACCATTAAGTGTAATACTAGCAGTAGGTTTCTCCTACACAGCCTTTATTACATTGAGGAATGTTCCATGGATTCCTAGTTTCTCCAGAGCTTTTAACATAAAGGGGTGTTGGATCTTGTCAAATGCCTTTTCCGCGTCTATTGAGACAATCATGTGATTTTTGTCCTTGCTCCTGTTGACGTGTTGAATTATATTAATTGATTTGCGTGTGTTGAACCAGCTTTGCCTCCCTGTGATGAATTCAGTTTGATCATAGTGTATAATTTTTTTGATGAGTTGTTGTAGACGTTTGGCCAGCATTTTGTTGAGAAGTTTTGCATGGATGTTCATCAAAGATATAGGTCTATAGTTCTCTTTCTTTGATGAATCTCTGTCTGGTTTGGGGATGAGGGTTATACTGGCTTCGTAGAATGAGTTTGGTAAGGAACCTTCATTTTCAATTTCGTTGAAGAGCTTGAGGAGTATTGATGTGAGCTCTGCTTTGAAGACCTTACACAATTCAGTTGTAAATCCATCTGGCCCTGGGCTTTTCTTAGGTGGAAGTTGTCTAATTTCCATTTCTATTTCAGAGCTTGAAATAGGCCTGTTGAGTTGGCTTAGTTCTTCTTGGTTCAGTGTGGGTGTGTTAATATTGTTTAGGAATTCATCCATTTCATCTAGATTCTCAAATTTGTTGGCATAAAGGTTTGAGAAGTATTCCCTCATGATATTCTGGATCTTGGTAATTTCTTTCGTGATATTACCATTTTCATCTGCGATTTTGTTTATTTCAATATGCTCTCTTCTTTTTTTGGTAAGATTTGCTAAGGGCTTGTCAATTTTATTAATTCTTTCAAAGAGCCAACTCCTTGTTTTGTTGATTCTTTCTATAGTTTTTTTGACTCCAAATCATTTAATTCTGCTTTGATTTTAATAATTTGCTTTCTTCTACTGGGATTAGGGTTGGTTTGTTGATCTTTTTCCAGGAGCGTAAGATGAGACATTAACTTGTTGGTTTGCAATTTTTCCAACTTGTTGTTGTAGGCACTCAGCGCTATAAATTTTCCTCTGAGTACTGCCTTTGCTGTAGTACTGCCTTTGCAGCAAAACGATGGCTCTTGCTTTTTGATCCAACTAGACAGCCTATGCCGTTTAATTGGAGAGTTGAGTCCATTGATATTGAGAGTTAGGATTGAGAGATATTTATTAGGTCCTACCATTTTTAAAAGCTTTTATTTGGGCCTTTGTCTTGACAGTTCTTGTAGTCCTTAGATGGTATGCTGTTTAGGTGCCATTTCTTTCCCTATATTGCATTTATTTTGGTTTTCTATGTATAAAACATCTTTCAGAATTGTCTGTAGTGTTGGTTTTGTTGCGACATATTGTTGCAGCTTTTCCCTGGAATGGAATGTTTTTATTGTTCCCTCAGTTATGAATGAGAGCTTAGCTGGGTACAGTATTCTTGGTTGGTAGTTATTTGACTTAAGGGCATGACATATATGCTTCCAGTCACTTCTTGCTTGCATGGTCTCTGCTGAGTAATCTGGGTTATTCTGATTGGTTTTCCTTTATAGGTTACTGAACCCTTTTCCCTGGCTGCCTTTAGGATCCTTTTTTTGGTTTCTACTGATCGAGTTCTGATTACGATGTGGTGGTGAGATGTTCTTTTCTGGTCAGGTCTGTTTGGGGTTCTAAAAGCTTCTTGTGTCTGGATGGGTCTGCCCTTCTGGATATTTGGGAAATTCTCTGAGATGATTCCCTGAAGTATATTTCCAATACCATTGACCTCTTTCTCCAGACCCTCCTCAATACCAATTAGCCTTAAATTAGGCTTCCTAATTGTATCTTGGACCTCCTGAAACGCTCTCTCGTTTTTCCTAGATTTGGATTGACTCATTTTCTGTTCTTTCTCTATAATAACTAAATTATCTTCAGCCCCGGAAATTCTTTCCTCTGCATTGTCTAACCTGCTATCAAAGCTATGTACTTTATTTTTCATCTCCCTTGCTACTAATTGCTCATTTTTGATGCCTTGTATCTCTTCTTTTAGATCATGCATGGATTTCTTTAGCTCCTTGATTTCCATTTGAGTGGTTAGCTCAGTAGCTTTATTTTCTTTGAACATTTGCTGGAGTTCAGTCACCTTTTTATTTGTGGATTCTATGAATTCATCCATCTTTCTTTGAACAGCCTTTATTATGGCTTCCTATATGGCTTCTTCTTTTTCACTTATCACCTTGTTTATGGTTTCCTTTTGTTCAGTTATGGCATCCTCCCTTATCTCTTTCTTTATATTTTCACATTTTTCATTAATGATGTTTATCAATTGCATTTGTACAGCACTTAGAAGACTCTCCTCTAGGTTTGCCAGTTACTGTTCCATTGGCTGTTTACATTGGGTGGGGGAGGTGGGAGGTGTTGTTTCTTGATTTGACATTTTTCTTGAGTTTCTTGTTCTGCCCATTTGAAAATGGGAGCAAGATTAATACTTAACACGATTGTAGTTTTTCAGATATAACCAACCTAGACCTCTGTTGCTGGCAGATTCTAGATATTCAGAAATTTTGATTGGTGTTATCCCTCTTTCTTTTTGTGCAGTTACCAACTAGTCTAATTATTCACTTATAAGCGATTTATATCCAAAACAATCAGCCTCTCAATCCAATGTCTATTGTCTTTAAGTCCCTCTGAGCCTAGAGAATAATTAACCACCTACATATACAATGTTGCTCAACAGCCATCAAGTGTAGATCCATGCAGTATAATTGTTGAAAGAGGAGCAGAGGTCCAGAGATAGAAAAATAGAATGAGAGAGTTCAGGGTGTAAGTAGGTAGAGTATTTGAGTACAAAGTTTGGAAAGTATTAGAATAAAATTTATGTGTTGCTGTGCGACTAGCTCTTAGCCCAACCAGTGGCCTCACAGTGGACTATGGGATGGATCTGCGAGCTTCCGTCTGAGAGTGGTTGGTGGACATTTTCCTGTGCTGCTTCCAGGGGCGGCCCCAAGCCAAGGGTCTGGGGATTGAGAGTTTCAGGGGCTCTCAGCAGGACCAGCAGGAGACCCCCCTGTTCCCAGGGGCGGAGCCCAGCTGGGGACGTGGGCTCCAACGGCGGAGCTGCGCCTTTTTGGTTCTCAGAAGGGGAGCTTTGCTGCTGGTCGGCCCTTCAGATCCCTGTTATGTTTCCACTGCTTTGTCAGAGTCTGTGACTGTGGGGGGGCCCTCGGTGGTGTCTTGCTCAGGATTCCCAGCTGGAAGATGCCCCGCTCGAGAATTGAGGGGGCGCAGGTGCTGGCTCCTATTTATCCGCACCCCCTACCCACTATTGTAAGGCAGGGACCCAAAGCCCTCCACTCTCCAGATCCAGTGGCCTTGGTGAGGAGCCTGGTGGGTGGGTGGGAGCTGGGATAGCTCCGCCTCTCCTGGTGGGGGTCTGCCCGCTTGTCAGTCTACAGTCAGAGGGCTGGGGGTTGAGCCTGTTGGGCGGTGGGAGTTGGGACAGCCCCGCCTCCCTTGGTGGGGTTCTGGGACTTATGGGTAGCCCGCCTGTCAATTTCCAGTCAATGGCCTGAAGGAGGGGGCTGTTGAGGGGAGAGACAGGATTCTAAATTCCTTGCCCCCCTGCTCCCGCCAGTCTTTCTCGGGCGGAGTTTTGGGGTCTGAGTTAAGTTCTATTGCTTGGCACCCGCTCTGCTTTCCCGATGTGTTTGGGGACTCGTTGTATTACTCATGCCTCTGCGTCCGTCTGCGGGTGCTCCATGGTGGTGGGGAGTCTTTCACTCCCCTCGGGTCTCCACCGCCGCTTGTGTTCTGCGTCTAGTGTTCTGCGTCTGGGTTCCGCTGCTTGCTGTTCTGGTTCCACGTCTGGGTTCCAATGCTTCCGCCGTTCGCTGGCCCGGTTCTGTGCTGGTTTCTGCAGCCATTGGGCTCCCAGCCTGGTGCCCTCCACTTCGCCGCTTTTCGTGAATTAGAGCCGGTGCCCCGACCTTCAATTTCTTACTTCAATTTTTTCTGCTTGTGGCTGGTGCTCTGCCATTTGAACGAAGCCCCAGTTCCTGGTCTTTGTTGGTTAATGAGAAATATTGTGATTTTCTATTATTAGAGCAGTGATTAGTAAAACCCAGCATTTTATTTACTTCAATAAATTAAGGGACAGGAGCTAGAGAGAGAAAAAATAACCTTTTTTCCCAATTTACTATCCTCTTCTAATTCATAAGTCTGGCTATATTGCTTACAAACAGAACATGTAGTTTACCAGTTCCACTCTATTTTTGCTTAGCTTAATACCACCATTGCCAACATTTCATAGATGTTGTTGTTCACTGTGCTTGAACTCTGTGCCTGGGGCTGTTCCTGAGATCTTCAGCTCAATGCTAGTGCTCTACCACTTTTGTTTTGGCCAGTCCTGAGATTGAACTCAGGGCCTGAGCACTGTCCTTGGACTTTCTTAAGGCTAGAGTTGTACCACTTGAGCCTCAGCACCACTTCCAGCTTTTTTCTATGTATATGGTACTGAGAAATTGAACCCAGATCTTCCTGCATGCTAGGCAAGCACTCTAACACTAGGCCAAACTCACGGCCCAAAATTATTCATCATTACTATTGGCTATCTTTTTTGTTTTTGTTTTTGTTTTTGTTTTTTTTTGTTGTTTTAATTGATTCTTCATGGTGCTTAGACTTTGGGCCTGGGCACTCTCTCTGAGCTCTTCAGCTCAAGGGAAGGGCTCTTGCTCTACAGCTCCATTTTTGCTTTGCCATAATTAATGGGTGACAAAAGTTTCAAGCCTTATGTAGCCAGGCTGGCTTTGAACTGAGATCCTCTGATCTCAGCCTCCTGAGTAGCTAGAATTATAGGCTTCAGCTACCAGTGCCGCTCTCTTTGATGCTTCTCTCTCTCAGTCTCTCTCTCTCTCTCTCTCTCTCTCTCTCTCTCTCTCTCTCTCTCTCACTCATTCTTTCTCTGTCTCTTTCTCTCTCTCAATCGCTTTCTGGTTGTGGGTCTTTAGTTATTATTACCGTACACCTTGAGCCACAATGCCACTTCTATTTTTCTGGTGCTTAAGTGGAAGTAACAGTTTCATGGACTTTTGTGCATGGAGTGGCTTTGAACTGTGATCCTCAGAACCCAACCTTCTGAGATCACTTCCAGGTATTTTTTTGTATATGTGGTACCAAGAAATTGAAACCAGGACTTTGTGCATGCTAGGCAACCAAACTACCACTAGCGTACACTCCAGCATTAGAATAGGGCTTTCTTTTCCTTATTTTTTTCCAGTCATGGGGCTTGATCTCTGGGTGTGGATGTTTTCCCTGAGCTCTTCAGCTCAAGGCAAGGGCTCTACCACTTGAGCCACACTGACATTTCAAAATTTCTTGGTTATTTGGACAGAGTCTCACAGAATTTTATGCCTGGGCCATCTTTGAACCTCGATCCTTCAGGGTAGCTAGGATTACCAGTGTGAGCCACCAGTCATTGGCATTAAATTATTGTCTTTTGCATGTCCTAGGGCTTCAACTCAGGGCCTGAGCACTGTCCTAGGGCTTACTCAAGGATAGCACTCTACCACTTCAGCCAACCAACTCCAGTCCAAATAGGCCACTCTTGAAGCTAGAATTACTGAGATGTGCCATGATATTGGCATCTCATTACCTAAGTAAATTTTTTTCTATTTTTTCTTCTATTTTTGGTGGCTTTTCCTTCTTTGTGTACATATGTCCTAAATATATTGTTAAAAACTTCCTTCCCACTGGGGCTGTGAGTTTAGCCTAGTGGAAGAATACTAGCCTAGCATGAACAAAGACCCAGGTTCAATTCCACAGAACAACATACATAGAAAAGAAAAGATAAAAGTGAGGCTGTGGCACATGTGATAGAGCTCTAGCCTTAAGAAAAAACAAAAAGAAACAAGCACAGTGCTCAGGCCCTGAATCTAAACCCAGGACTGGCAAAAAAAAGTTATCCCCAAAGTAGACTTTTAAAATGTGTATACTTTTTTGATTTTGTTGCCAAGGTGATATACAAAGAAATTCCTGTCACATATGTAATGAGTACATTTCTTGGAAACAATGTTACCAACTTCTTTTTCTCTTTCCCTTTTCCCCCAAACCCCTCCCCAAG
This sequence comes from Megascapheus bottae, assembly GCF_031878675.1. Taxonomy (NCBI): domain Eukaryota; kingdom Metazoa; phylum Chordata; class Mammalia; order Rodentia; family Geomyidae; genus Megascapheus; species Megascapheus bottae. The sequence continues at coordinate 1,055,942 of NW_028327533.1, read as the reverse complement.
TGACAAAATTCATTTACAACAAATATATTTTCATTATTGAAAACAATAGTTTGAAATGTGTTGAAATAAATGATACAGGCTGATATCATTTATCAAAATGGATTACTTGAACTCAAATAAACATTCTAGGTAACTTTTCCCATAAAATTGTACTGATATAAAACTAATAAAAATAAAAAGAAATTTTAGTTAATTTCTTAAGTTTTAACTTTACTATTATTACAATAAACATATTGTTTATGGTATTAATACAGACAGCATGAAATGTGATTATGTAAAAAATTAAATGATTAAAAATATTAAGGTTAGAGGCCAGGAGTCTTGCTTGGTGATACAAGCTCTGGACTGGCAAAAAAGTAGGGTTAGAAAAATCAGATCTATATGAAAATGTGCGGAAAACGGTATGATTTCCTGTTTGGGTAGTCCTGGGGCTTGAACTGAGGGACCAGGAACTGTTCTTGGTCACTTTTTGTTTATGGACACCACTCTGACACTTGAGCCAAAGTGCCTCATCAGGCTTTTTCTGTGTATGCAGTGCCTAGGAATTGAATTAATGGCTTCTTGTGTACTAGGTGAGCACTCTACGATTAGGCCAAACTCAAGGCCAAAATGGATTTTTGATGCTATTGTGGAGTTTTAATTTTCTTAAATATTTGTACAAAGCACAATGGATATATAAACAGACTTGAAGTCACAGAACAGAGTCCCACATATTACTTCAGTTAATCTGGCACCTCTCCCAATTGACAGAACAGCTTTCTAGGCATCGGATCTGCTCTGTTCTTAAGCTTTTGTAGCTGCCCTGTCTCTCCAAGGAGGCCTAGCCTGGATTCCTGGTGATTCCATGCATTTCATAGTTCCCCGTATATTCAGTAAAGTTATCTTGTACAGGTCCAGGCAAGTCTGGTTTTTACCCACCCAGGACCTATATGTCTGGGAGCTCACATTGTAGGTGAAAAGTAAAACACAATATAACAACGACTGAAGCATTGTACACCATATTAACAATGAGAATTTAATAGTTAGAAAAGTGAATACAATGAACACTTGACAACAATCATGAGAGCAAGATAAAGAGATGTCTTTCTAAGAAGGGGCAGGGAAGCTGTAAATCCAGACGGCCTCCAAGTCGCCTTCAGGCAGTAATTCTACCTCAGAGTCCTCAGAAGGGTTCCCCCCCTCATAAGAAACAGAAAGTTCTTCCTGAGTTAAGAGGGGGGCAGATTCTAGTTTGTCGACTGGAGATTGTTTCTCCTGGGATGAGACAGATGGGTCTTGCTATTCTATGAGGATTAATTCATTTTCCTCCAGTGAATCCAGTATTGAGACTGCACTTACTGCTTCCCCCACACATAAGCTGGGGACATTTTCCATGAGCCCAGCCGGTTGCCCTTTAGCCTACACAGTAAGTGGAGCGTTGCTTTGACTCACGTGGACTGACTCTGGGTGGACTGTGAAAGCCAAGGGAAGGAAATGTGGCTCCTCTTTTTCTTCCTCCATAGTATCTGCAGGTTCAACTGTGTCATATGTGGGGTTCAGAGCACAAGCTATATCCACAGGACTGCAAACCTGTTTGGTGTTTTCTACAGAAGGCCCATACTTTCTGGAGTGCAGTGATGATTCTCAATCTCCATCAGTCACCAGATCCACTGGTGGGTTTTTCATCTGGAGTTCAGGAGAAGCTCTTCTAGGGCGACCCAAACCTAAGAATGAAAAGAGGTACAGCATTCTAAGAGTGGACTCTGCAAGTTGAAGTGTCACTCAAATTCCATGAGGCTCTAATGGAGGAAACTGTAGAATTGGAGTTTGGACTGAACACTGAGGAGATGTATGGTGTTTTGAATGAGTGATTATTCTTGAGTCCTTTCAAACAGAGGACAGACATTACCTGGGCGACACCACCCATAAAAGACATTTTGCGAAGCTCTGTAGAAGTAAGGGCCAACCAATACCTAGACCCTACTCACAGGCTCTGAGGTGCCTGTACCAGGACTTCTTCTTTTTCTTGGTCTTACTGGTCACGCATTCCTCCAGCTGGTCAAAAAGGATGTGTAATTGGAAGAGCAGCTCCAAGGCTGGCAGGTGGAGCTTCATATAGAGCTTGAGTTGTGTCAGAGTATGGCAGTTCTTGAGCTCATAGAAATCACTGGGGTAGAAATCCATCCACATTGTGAAGATGGAACTCACAATGCTGCAGGCACACTGGGGAAAAGGAAAGTGAGAGCCTTCTCTCTCCATCCTGAGCCTTCTACCAAAGCCCCTTTTTTGCAGGACTCTAATGCTGTGGCTGTCCTGCAGAGATGGGCACTTGTAGGCTGGGAGGAGGGAAGAGACACCCAAAAACAGGATGAATTTGCACCCTACTTCCAGAAGCTTCTGAGAGACAATGCTCCAAAATGCTCAATGTCATAGGGAGTGAGAAGGCTGTTTCCACATAGGATCTGACTTTCTAGACACAGCCCTAGCTGTAATCCATGAGTGTCCACACTCACAATCACATCCACAACTCTGTTATGTATTTGTTTGCGTGGTCGTGGAGCTTGAAGTTAGGGCCTGACCCCTGTCCTTGGGCTTTTTCTTCAAAGCTAGCACTCTGCCTCTTGAGACATAGCACTTCTTCCAGTTTGTTTGTTTTTTTTTCTTTCTATGTTTGTGGTACTGAGCAATCAAACCTGGGCCTTGGTGCATGTTAGCCTAGCAGTCTACCACTAGGCCAAACCTCGGAGGCCCTAAATCTGTGTTATCTAACATCCAGTGAAGTCCCACCTCAAGACCTGGTGGAAATCAAAAGTGATGTGCAAACAAGCAACTTGTGCTTTGATTAAATGTCTCAAAAATACCCAGTTTTTTGGGTGGGCATGCCTGCAATTCTAACTACTCAAGAGACTGAGATCTGAGGAAGGAGGGTCACAGCCAGCTCAGGCAAAAAAGACTGTGGGAATCTTATCCCCAATTAACCACCAGAAAAACCGGAATTAGTGCTGTGGTTCAAGGGATAGAGTGATAGCCTTGAGCTGAAGAGCTCAGTGACACCACCCAGGTCCATATTTTAAAATTTCACGACCAATAAAAATCTATACCCAGTTTTACATGACAGATCTTCTTTTTCTGTGTCACTCCACTTCTTTACTTGCTCATCTATCTCCCAAATACGGTGGATGTATCTGTAGCGATCGAAGGAGCGAAGGAAGTCAACTCTATGGTTTTCCAATGTGGAGCTAACAAGTACAGGGCTAGCTAAATAGGAATATGAAACTACCCAAGTGAGATATGTCTATACAGTTCCATGAAAATTCTACTAAGAGGCCTCTATGGGGCTGTCCAAACTAAATGCACCAATGGCTTATGCCTCTAATCTTAGCCACTCAGTAGGCTGAGTAAGCCAGTCTAGTGAGTAAAAGTCTACAGCCACTTGTCTTAAATTAGGCAGCAAAAAGTCAGAACTGGACCTATGGCTTAAATGGTAGAATGGAAATCTTTGAACACCAAAGGCATGGCACTCAGCCCTGGGTTCAAATTCAAGTGACAGCACTGAAACACACATCAAAATGTAAATCCTTTGGGGCTCTAAACAGGCAAAGCTAACACATTCCCTCCCTGATGGCTCATAAGTGATTCAGACCCCAGCCCTCCCCTCTCTCCAGTATTTCGGGGGCCTCCGCCATTGTTACTGAAACCTTATTTCCTACTGGGAAATGGGATTTCCTAGGACCTCACCTAGGTGAGGGCTGCAATTGGGTGCCACTCACTCATGCCTGTAATCCAACTTCTCAGTAAGCACACTGCTGAGACTCCAGTAGTTTGTAAGGGAAATGAAATGGCATGGTGGCCCAGTCCTAATAAAGTAGCCAGCTTGTACACTTGTATCATGCTAAGCTCCCCTGTGAACACTCCAGTGAACCAAACAGGCTCAGAGAGGTGATAAGTGTTCCAAGACTCAGCCAGAAGGGGCTGAGCAAGCCTGGGTTTGGAGGAGGAACACTCACTTTTTCAAGAGAATATCCAGCAACTTCTCCATTGTCCCCCACTCTCTGAAACAGTGCAAGAAATTTCCCAGATAAAAGAGATCACCTTTCTGGTAGGCAGGGATCAGCTTTATCAGCAACATCTCCAACAGGCCTTCCTACACGATCCATAGTTACAAGGGTCATTCAGAGTCTGAGCTGACTCACTGTCACACTATGGTGGCAAAAACAATAGATCTTTCAAAGACAGAAACAGGAGCACACTTCACACTGAGGAATTGGGATAGAGTAGATTGAAAACTCCACAAACTCTCCTCTCAGTATATGCTCTTCAAAGCAACAAGAAGGTTGTAGAGTGTGACGAGGGTGATGGGGTGAAATAGATTTCCTCTCAGGAATATACCTTGTCTGAGTTGCCTTGGATTTTGCTTGCTTTCTTCCTAGACAATGGCCTGCTACACTGGATTCGTGGCTTGGCATTGATCAAGCATCTACATTTTTGAGTGAGGCATTCACATCTTTCATGCCTGAGACCCAAGTCTCCTAACCTTTGGCAACAACACAGCAACACCTTTCTTCCTCCTGAGCCACAGGCCTAGTGATCTGGCTTGAGCTGGTTGTCAGTTACAGTGGCTTGGTTACCATGGTTCCATATTCTGTTCCATTGTGAGGGAGGTAGGGTCACCTTTCTGGGCCCAATGACCAAAGCTCCTTGCTCACAGAAGACCTCATCAAAGACATCCTGGAGGCTGAATCTCCCTTTCTACCTCACAATATACATGTGGTGGTAGTAAACAGCATACCTTGTTGGTCAAACCCAATGTCTTTAACTAGACCCAGTTACCAGACTGGTCCAGGCTCAAGGAGCCTTTCTTTGGTAAGATTCAACCTTAACTGCTACTATTCCCCTCATCCTGCACAAGCCATTTTGCTTCACAGTGCCTTCTCAGCCTCCATGTTGCCCCTTGCACATTTTTTTTTGTTTTTGATAGTCCTGGGGCTTGACCTCAGAGCCTGAGCATTGTTCTTGGGCTTTCTTTAGGCTATAGCTTTCCCATGGAGCCACAGCACCATTTCCAGCGTTTTCTATGTATGTGGTACTGAGGAAGCAAACCTGAGTTTTTGTGTATGGTAGCCAAGCACTGCATCACTAGATCAAACTCCCAGGCCTTCTTGCACATATTTTTGACATTGATCTACTAGGACGCTGTTAGGTTTCTGTATCCTAATCTGTTTTTTTCCTATGAACATCTGTGCTGTGATGTATAATAAATACAACTGGAAAAAATCACGGAACTATTGGTAAAAATGTAGAAAGCATTCCAAACATACATAAGTGTTCATTCTTTGTAGGAGAAAGGATATTTTTATATGATGATGATGACTATTAATAAATACTATATCGGTGTTGGTAGTTTGGCCTAGTTGTAGAGTGCTTGCCTAGCATCCATGAAGATCTGGGTTTGATTCCTCAGGTAGATATAAAATCCAGATGTGGCACTGTGGCCCAAGAGGCAGAGTGCTAGACTTGAGAAAACCCAAGGACAGTGCTCAGGCCCTGAGTTGAAGACCCAGGACTGGCAGAAGAAAGAAAAGAAAAGAAAGTGCTTTTTACAAGCTATTCACTCACAGCCTTTGCCTCTGAAGTCTTTGCTTCTGCATCTTGTGACCTCTTCCTTTCCCTAAACGTAGACAACAAAAACAGATTTTATAACTTGCTGTGCTGTTGTCCAATATCTGGATATTAATTCAAGATCCAATATTGCCTGATATATTGTGTGCATATGTGTGTATGTGTGCCATTTTGTGCATGCACACATGTGTATTGGGTTTAGGGCTTACTCTTAGGGCCTGTGTGATAACCCTGTGCATCTTTTCCTCAAAGGTATTTTTCTTTCACTTCTAGCTTATTGTAGCTAGTTGGAGTTGAGAGATTCACACAATTTCTTGCCCTGTGCATTGGAACTGAATTCTCATATGCCCAGTGCTGGGTTCTCATTCTGTTAATTGTAGCTACAGAGGAGGCTGACATCTGAGGATATGGGTTAGAAGCCAGCCCTAGAAAGAAAGTCACCGATAGAGATCTTCATTTTCAGTTAAGCACGAAAAAGATACAAGTAGAACTGTGACTCAGTTCCTTTTGAACCAGACATGAGAAAATTAGTAAATGGCAGCAAATGGTCCCTGAGAGGAATCCTTAGTACTGGTTTAAAATGAGAAAGTATATAATGAAAAAAATTAAAACTTGCTGAGGACTTTATAATGATAAAGGTGCCTGTGAATAATCTTGTCCTTTCAGATTCCCCCAAGAGCTTATGTCTATCTACATTTTATCAAAGTTTTGTAAAGATATTTACACATATTCTATCTTTCTTAAACAGAGGTACCCATCCACAAAACACACACACACACTCACATACACTATAGCACACCCATATGTGTCTGGCTTTGTATGTATGTATGTATGTATGTATGTATGTATGTATGTATGTATGTATGTATGTATAGTCATATGTATTAATCTATCTCTCTATACTAATATATAAATGCATAAAGAATATGTACTTAGAGCGATAGGATACAGAGGTAGGTCTCAGGGATTTCCAGATTGTGGGCAAGTCTTCTGAGTGCAACTTCCCATTCTATTATTTGTCAAGATAGAGTCCCTCTAACATTTGGCCAGCTCCTTGTCCTTTGCAACTTTTTTTTTAATTTGTTTTTTCCAGTGCTGGGGTTTGAACTCTCAGCCTGGGTGCTGTCACTGAGCATGTTTCTGTTAAGTGCTCTACCACTTAAACCACAGCACCCATTCCAGATTTTTTTTCAGTAGTTTATTGCAGATAAGAGTCTCATGGAATTTCTGTCCTGGGCTGGCTTTGAACTGCAATCCTCGGGTCTCAAACTCCTGAGTAGCTAGGATGACAGGCTTGAGCCACCAGCACCAGGTTTCTTTGCTTATTTTACTCTTCTTTTTTGGCCCCACCACAGCCATGGTATCTAGCATCCTATGTTCTCTCCACCTGCCCCCAGCCAGGGCTCTAATGGAGGCTTTCCACACACTTATTCATATCCTCCTCTGTCTTGGCTGACAGTTAAGAAATGCACTCACTGTTGTGGATGCCATACACAAAGCCATGTGATTGTTTCTCAGTCTGAAAGGTCCCATCAGATTTCTAGCCCCACAGAGGCTCAGGTTGACGCTCCTCCAGGGCTTCTTAGATTGTTCTTGTAGTAATCCACAACCCCTTTGTCATCACTTGTCTAGCTAATTCATGGACTAAACCAGCATTCCCTCCAGACTTAGATAACCATACCACCAGGACACACGAGGTTGGATTAGGTGTGGGGCTTGCAGGTGGATCAGAGCCTGTCGAATTTATAGGGGATTCTCCATTACTGAAATGGAATGCACATTTAAATCTGCATTCATGAGGTGACAATCTCTGGCAGACGTTCTTATCAAATTTGGCACCCCGTACTTCTGCCTTAGGGTTGATGACCCAGCTCCACAGAGAATGTATTCACCCATGCCAAATGGGACCCTGAACTTTCAGGTAGGGTTTGGCTTTGGAGGTCATGAGATCGCAGTCTACAAAGGATGAGCCCACTCCCATGAGGCATAGCAAACACAGCCAAAGTGCAACCCAGTTAAGCAGCTGATCAAGTTTCCCATCTTCAGTAGGGTATGATTTGAAAATTGTGCATAGCTAATATTTGAGGTTCCGTTTGAAGCCAGCCCAGAAAGGAAAGTCCATGAAACTCTCATTTCCAATTAACTGCCAAGAAAAAGCCAAAATACACCTGGCATCAAGCTTCAGAAACTGTGCATGTGACCTTTTAGTGGATAACAGGCCCAACCGCATTTCTGTTGCCAAAAGAAATCTCGACATTGAGATTTCAACATTCCTGATATCCAAGTTTGGATACACTAAAACTGCTTTCAGTGGGACACTTAGATCCCACCATTTCCATGACTTTTGTGAGATTGCTCAATATCTCACTTCACTTAAGCTTAATGTGTTATCATCAATAACCTTCCATGAGACTATCCTCATGATAAAGAAACATGGAATCTGGCTTTGTATATGTAATAATTGCACAATGAAAACATGGAACATAATCCTGTACTTCAAAGTACTGTATATCCATACCCATTCATGCATCAAAAAGAATCACTTTTGACCTGAATTTTACTCTACCAAATACCTACCACATTTCTTACTACATTCAGTTGTCTCTCTCGTCCCCTGGATTATTTTTGCCAGTCCTGGTTGTTTTACTTATGGCCTGACCACTGTCCTTGGACTTTTTCAAGGCCAGAACTCTAACACTTCAGCCACCACACCACTTCTGGCTTTTTCTATGTATGTAGTACAGAGGACTAGAACCCGTGTCCTTGTGCATGCTATGCAAGCAAGCTACTATGAGGTTGAACTCCCAGCCCACATCCCTTGGATTTCTATAATCATCTTTTAAGTAGCTGCTGTTCTTCATCTTTTCCATATTTCCTTTTTTTGGGGGGGAAGCAGGGGGTCATGTGCCTTGAACTTAGCCTGGGCACTGTCTCTGAGCTTTTCAGCACAAGGCTATCGCCCTACCCTATGCATGGGGCTTGTCCCTGAGCTCTTCCTTGAGCTGAAGAGCTCAAGCAACACTTCCCTTTTTCTAGAGGTTAACTAGGGATAAGCTTCTCAGGTCCTTTTGTGCCTGGGCTGGATTTGAACCTTGATCCTCAGATCTCAGCTTCCAGAGTAGCTAGGATTATAGGTGTGCGCCACCGCACCCGGCCATGCTTCTAATTTTTTACACTACTGTAATTTTAACAAATCTATGTCTTAGTTTTGTTTTGGTACAAAATTCTGAAGGGAGCTGGTTAAAGGATTAATTATTGGTGGTAGAAAGAATTCATCCTTCTGTAACTTTACCTCCAGAAGAGTGAGAAAACACAGGTTCTTCACATTATGAACACTAGTGCTTTATTTAGACTCATTCAGCAGAACAAAAGAACAAGCTAATAGTAAATCACAAGTCTTTCATCATCTGTGAATAATTAAATATAAAGGGAGCACTGAAGTCATTTTGGACTTACTCATCCAAAACCAAATACTTAAGACCCTTGTCTTTATTTGCCCACCAAAGAAACCAGAAGTAGAGCTGTGGCTCAAGTGGCAAGCATTAGGCACTGACAAAGATGCTTAAGGAGTGCTTATGCTCTGAGTTCAAGCTAAACAACTTGTGCACACACACACACACACACACACACACAATATATATATATATCCCCAAAAGTGTGTCCTTACGTGTTTTCTGAATGTTTCATAAATGACTTGAGGCAAAAGGTGATGAAAATAACTTGCCTATTGTGCAAATTTTGCAATAAACAAGGAGTAGTATCTTGCATCATACCTTCCATTCAAAAATTGAATTTGAAATAGTCATTTGTGTTTTAATGCATGGACCACACACACAGCAGACATTAGGGGAGCAGTGGAGAAACTGATGCTCTCAGGTCCTTGGCTCAAATTGTGACAGTCTTTCCCCATCCATCACTCCCTAGACTATCGTGAAGATTAGCTGACTCCAGTCTCAATGGGCCAGAACTCTTATTACTTAGTTAATAAAATTAAATTCACAAGCAATTCCCTATTATAAAAGACACAAATCAACAACTTCACTCTTTTAATTACTTGTAAATCCTGAAGTACTAATGCCTATCATTTGTGTCCAATTCCTCTGGATAATATTCAGGGACTTTACCACTGAACACAGTGAGAAATTTTGGCTCAGTAAGTGTCCAAGGCTAAAGAGTGGTTTCCCATTACACCTAGTTTACTTATGCCATGAAGGATTTCTCTGTATACTTTAGAAGTTATTTCTCTCTCTCCCTCTCTCTCTCTCCCTCTCTCTCTCTCTCTCTCTCTCTCTCTCTCTCTCTCTCTCTCTCTCTCTCTCTCTCCTCTCTCTCTCTGTCTCTCTCTCTGTCTCTCTCGGTGACATTCCTCTGGCTTGAACTCAGGGCCTGAGCTTCTTTTGCTCAAGGGTACCACTCTACCACCTAAGCCACAGTGCTACTTCTGCCTTGCTCTTTTTATATACTACTGAGGAATCGAACCCAGGCCTTCATGCTAGCTAGGTAAGCACTCTAGCACTAAGCCAGCCCTTGTAGAGGTTTCTGACAAAGGTTTTCCTTTATCGTCTTTATTTCTTCTGTGAGTGCTCTTAATGCTTGTTGAAGGTTGAGTTCTGAAGAATTCCTCTCATGCTTACATATAGAGATTCTGTATATAGCTAAATGTTTTCCATTACTCAGAGCTGCTCTCCTGTATATGTTCTGAAATGTATTGAAGACTGACTTCTGATTAAAAGTCATTGCACATTTGTTATATTCATTAGTTTTCTTTTCTTCTATGTCAGTCAGGTTTGTGATGAACACAGAGGTATGCCTTCCAGGTCAAACTTTCATTTGTAATGTTCATGAGTTTTTTTCTCCTTTGTGCATTCTACACTCTGCCATGCCTTCGTGATGGACTTTCCACATTCGTTACATTCATATGGTTTCTATCCTGTGTGTGTTGTCTGATGCAATCTCTATGACTTCTTGAAAAACTTTCCCTTTTATTTCAATCATAGGATTTTCTCCTGTGGGTGTTTAGTGATAAATCCTGAGTTGTGCCTTCTGGGTTTAAGACTGAACATTTGCTACATTCATTAATGGTTTTATCTTGTGTTCATTCTGTGATGCAAGCTGAATTTTCTTCCAAAGACTAACAGGTCTTTCCCATTTATTACATTAAGTTTTCTCATGTGTAAGAATTCTCTTATGCTTGCTGAGGTGTGAATTCTGCATGAAGGTCTTTCACACTGTTGGTTTCTGTTATGCCTCCCGAGTTGTGACTTCCACTTGAAGGTCTTTCCACATTTGTCGCACTCATAGGGTTTCTCTACTGTGTGTTTATTCTGATGAATACAGAGTTGTGCCTTCCAGTTGAAAGACTTTCCAGATTTACTACATTCATAAGATTTCTATCCTGTGTGAATTGTATATGTCTGTTGAGAAGTGAGTTCTGTGTGAAGGACTTTCCATAATTTTTACATTCATAAGGTTTCTCTCCAGTGTGTCTTCTCTGATGCAATGTGAGCTATGACTTCAGTCTGAAAGACTTCCCACATGTATCGCATTCATAAGATTTCTCTTCTGTGTGAGGTCTCTGATGTCTGCTGAGAGCTGAATTCTGAGCTGAAATTTTCTTATGTTTCCTCATATTTGTAAGGTTTCTCTTCTGATGGAGATTTAGGTTGGACCTTCAGGTCTGACTTCTCAGAAATCGAATTTTCACACTTGATGTACTCATCAGACATCTCAGGAGATTTGCTCTGAGGTATTGTAAGGCGTATTTCATTACTGAAAGATTTCTCACATTCACTAAATGTATGAGGAGTGTCTTCTGTGTATATTTTCAGATGTGTAGTGATGGTCAGTGTTAAATACAATGTTTTATGACCTACAGTACATTCACCATTTTTCCTCCCTCCCTGAAGAATTTCCTGGGCAGGGAGAACAGAATTATGATACTGCAGCTCTTTTGGACTGTCACAATTGTGACTAAAATGCTCTGAATATCTGAGGATTGTTCAATCACAGGAGACATACGAGACCTATATGCAGCATGCATCTCCTCAGGCTCAGGAGACAGAAGCATGTTTTGACAGTTAATGAACTCCTCAGTTCTCATCCCTAAGGTATTCCCATTATTATTAATCAGCTCTGGCTTATTTGTGGAGCTCAAATTAAAAGTTGTTGCTAAGTTCATGTTTTCCTCCCCTTCAATATTTCTTGAGAAAGAAATTTATTTGCTTTCTTTTTCTGTGGGTTGTACGACTTGAACTCTGAGTCTGGGCACTGTCCCTGAGCTCTTCAGCTCAAGGCTACTACCCTACCTATGAAGCCACAATGCCACTTCCCATATTTTGGTGGTTAATTGGAGATAAGAGTCTCACAGACATTTTAGTGGCAAGGCTGGCTTTGAGCCAAATCCTCAAATATCAGCCTGGTATCTGAGTGGCTAGGATTACACGTATAAATCACCGCACCTGGTAAAAAAAATTTATTTCTTGCTGTTTTATAGTACTACAACAAGTTTATTGCATGATTTACTTTTTCAGAAGCACTAATGGTTCAGACTGAGAATGGCCTTTGTTCTGTACATACTGGGGTCAAAAGGTCAGCTGTGGGGACAAATTTACTACAAAAACTAGTAGTAGCAAAGTATATGTGAAATTTAGTCTCTGTTTACTTCTTTATGAAGAAGACAGTCAAACTATTAGAATAGATTATACCTAGTACATAACAGACTTTTCAAAGGAATATATTAAGCAGGGGACGATGGCTCACACCAGTAATCCTTGCTACTAAGGAGGCTGAGACCTGAGTATCAAAGTTCAAAGCCAGCCTGGGCACAAAAGGACCTGACACTCTACTCTCTAATTAACCTCCAGAAAATGGGAAGTGGTGACTGGCTCAAAGGTAGGGTGATAGCCTTGAGCTGAAGAGCTAAGGGACAGGGCTCAGGCAGAGTTCAAGGCCCATGACCTATCGCGCGCCGACCCTCGCCCGCAAGGATCCGCACATGATACAGGTTGCAAGAAGCTTCTTTATTCTCCTGGTTCTCCTCTTCTTTTTCCTCCTTACTCTGGGTATATATGTACAAGCCCACCAATAGGAATAGGCCACCTCAAACACTCCACCAATCATCTCCTGCCACCCACAGTACATGCACCTGGCACTCGCTCGATCACGCAGTAAAATGGAGAACAGCACGCTTCCGCACATGCACAGCGTAGGCTTCTGTTAAGCAGTAGGGGTGCATGGGCAGCCACGCCTGATTGCGTCAGACCCCCATTCCAGGAAGTGAAGGTATGGCCGCCAGGTCCGTGTGCCACTTCCCACAGCTCCCCCTTTTTTCTTAAATTAAGCAAGGGATCGTGCCTGTCTTAGGTGGGGGAGTCAGGAAACATTCTTACCCATCACTGATCAAACTGCAAGGCTCTGTTGCAGCATCTGTCTTAGGTTGATATGTTCCCACTCCCTTCCTTACCCGTCTTTGACTACCGATCCATCACGCTGAGCCATACTTGCGGGGACTCTCATGCTGACAGGGCGGCAAAGGCCTGCCTCACAATGGTGTTCTGCCATGACATGTGCGGGCGCAACTTACACATGACCACTAACACTGCAATCAACCACACCCCAACAGGCATACTAGTGCGGCAATTCCGGCCCATTCCTTAACAAAGGAGAAGGCAAAGGACATCCAGGACAATACATCAGGCAAAGATTATTTCTACCCTAGTAGCATTAACAGCATAAATTTCCCCATGCAACTGATTAGTAAGATTATCAAACTCAATGGTCCAAGTTCCAACCAGTAGACGACCCAGTTCCCTGGTTGAGTTCGTTGCTCGGCTCGCATTGTCAAAGGCTACTGAAGTTACACCAAGTCCCCTCAAGGTTGAAATACACCACTTCCCTGCTAACTCATACAACAGATCCACTTGCTCTTGAAGGAGGTCAACTCTCTGGTTCAAAATCATAAGTCCACGATGAAGATGAAGATTAGTCTGGACTTGGGTGGTTAGGGCTTGCGCAGTATTTTCTGCCAAGTGATTGAGAGCGGTGGTGGTTGGAATGGCAGTAGCCAAGGGTACTGCAGCGGCGGTAGCTGCGGCTGCAGCAAGGACCACCGATGCAATTAAAGGCATGATGCCAAAATCTCTCTTTTCTCGTAGGACAACCGACAGGCTAGACTCATCCACTATGGCAAGCATGGATAGAAAAACCGGCAACCTCATTACAACGGCACTATCATGTCGAGATCCATTCCAGCACTGAGTCAGGATACACCTTTGGCTGCTGCAATTGAGGGTTGGTTCTGCAAAATTAAAAACTAGAAACATAAATGGGGGCCAAACACATACTGGAGTGGGTGCAAAACTGATCACAGGGTTACACGTAGTTAAATTGACCCCCCCTTCTTCAAAACCCAATATCCCTGATAAGGGGTCATTCCAAACACCGGACTGACACTGCTGGCCCTCCGAGCAATGGGGAGATCCCAGTCCATTATAATGATAAGAGCAGTTTTTTAAGGCCCCTCCCAATAACAAGGCAGCTGCATTCATGGTCATACAACTGTGCGACCCACACAATAGCCACATATCAAAAGGGTTTTCTGGCCTGTGCTGTTTAGAGTCCCCATAAGTAAAATTAAGGCCATTAAAGGTAGAATTCACAAAGGTAACAATTTTTGGGGTAAATATACAACCATGCGCCAACGGTGAATAGCGATTACTTTGACAGTCTGTCCACTCATGGGGCCAATTAACATGACCCCGGCATCTGGGAAACATCAATGGCGGGGAAAAAGAGGATGAGGAATTGCTCCCAGATATGGCAGGTGCCAGCCCATCAATAACTACTGCCACGCCGGAGTGGCTGGCTCCAAAGTGAAAATATCCTAACTGCTGTCTATGTAAAAGGGTACAAGGTCCTGTACGATTAATGGACAGACATAAAGATCCTTCTAACGCATAGCTTCAAGCATTAAAAATATGAGATTCTAAATTATTACTAACGCAAGGCAATCCCCAAGAACAATTAGTGGTAAACAGAAAAGGATACACATTGGTAGAATTAGTTAGTGGCATTGGTAAAGGAAATGTTTTCAGGATGGTCCACAGGGTCCGGTGTACAGTCCCCTCCGTTGGCTGGAGTAGAAGAATTATTACTCCCAGTATCCACACCTTCCGGATCCACATGTTCATTTGGCGGTGATACAGGTCTGGTGAGTCGCTCGGCACCTATATCGATGTCGGCTCCGCTGGCAGAAAAACACATACCGCTCCCATTGCCCTACGTAGAACCGGATCTGGTCCTTTCCATTGCAAGGTAACATTGTCCTTCCAAAGAACCCAGGAACGTTGCTCCAATGCAGGGGTATTATGTCTACCCGCGGCCGAGCGACCGTCCTCATCCAAATTTAAAAAATTTAAAGTAAAGAGGGAAATATTAACTATGTCTTTTGGGCTTTTATAATGACCTCCTATTCCCCCTTTTTGTTTTAAAAACCTACTTTTTATGGTTCGATGAGCGCGTTCAATGATGACCTGACCTTGTGGATTATAAGGAATTCCTATAGTCAGTCGAATACCAAAACAGGAAAGAAAGGAATTAAATGCTTTAGATGTTTAGGAAGGACCATTATCAGTTTTTTAACATTTTAGGTATCCCCCAGGCAGCAAAGGAATGAAGATAGTGCTGGATTACATGGCTGGCCTTTTCTCCAGCCATAGGTGTGGCCATAATGATGCCCGAGCTGGTATCAATACTTACATGAACAAATTGTAATTTTCCAAAAGAGGGATAATGGGTAACATCCATCTGCCAGATATGGTTGGGCAGTATTCCACGCGGATTTACTCCCAAGGAGGGTTGAGACAATAAAGGTGCACAATGCATGCAGGATTTGACAATATTACGTGCATCTGCACGGGAAATAGTAAACCGCTGCCGCAACGCAGCAGAATTAACATGAAATTGAGAATGAAACAATTTTGCCTGCTCCAGTTGGAAAAAACAAAAAACAGTTTTTATCAACGAATCTGCCAAGGTATTCCCTGCCATGAGAGGACCTGGCAATTGAGTATGAGCTCTAATATAGCCAATAAAAAACGAAGCGGACCGCTGCTGGATGACGGCTTGTAAAGCCTGGAAACAGGAGGCAGCGGCAGACTTTTGATCGATGTGTGGTACCACCTCCAAAATATTAACCGAGTTGACTACATACTGGCTATCAGACAAAAGATTAAAGGGTTTATCTCCCACAATTTGAAGGGCATAAAGCACTGAGGCAAGTTCAACTAATTGAGCAGAGGAATAAGTGGTAGGCAGGACATATTTCTTTTCCTCTTCATTAGTATTCAGAATTACTACTGCCCCGACACCGGTGGTGGAACCATCAGTAAATACAGTAGGGCAATTGGACAATGGTCTACGTGAAGTTCTAGTAGGGAACACCATAGGTACCTTTTTTTTTAATTTTATTTTTTTATTGTAATTAGTAAAAGGGTTACATGATATTTGCCAGATAGAAGGTGCATTAATTCACATACATTGATACCCTTTCACATGTCTTGGTACCCTTTTCCCTCCCCCCCATACCCCTCACCCGTCTTGGTTTTCCCCCCTTCCCTATCAAATTTCAAATATCCAAATACAAATAAGTTCAATATATCAGATAACAAAGTGAGATACTATACCAATATGAGATAACCAAGGGACAGCAAAGGAGATGAGAAACAACATAGTACATTAAGGACAACAATCATTCATTATATGGCTTATGTTACGATATCCTGGAGGTCCTTTCAAATAGCTTCACATTATATGTCCTTATGTATCAAGATTTTGCTCTATTGCAAATCTCTGCTAGTAGAGCCCAAGTTTTCTACTGATTATGACGAATGAGGGAAACCATTGAGCCTAAGTTCCTTTGAGTCTGGCTTACTTCACTTAATATGATTTGTTCTAAGTCTTTCCATTTCCTAACAAATGGGGCTATGTCATTCTTTCTGACAGCAACATAGAATTCCATTGTGTACAAATACCACAACTTGTTGATCCACTCATCAACTGAGGGACATCTAGGTTGGTTCCATATCTTTGCTATGGTGAATAGTGCTGCAATGAACATTGTTGTGCTAGTGGGTTTAGTATGTCCTTGTTTCTGGGTGGTTGGGTAAATGCCAAGTAGTGGAATTGCTGGGTCATAGGGGAGTTCTATGTTTAGCCTTTTGAGGCTCTGCCACACTGCTTTCCATAGTGGTTGAACGAGTTTGCACTCCCACCAACAGTGTAGTATTGATCCCTCCTGGCCACATCCCCTCCAGCATCTGTTGTCATTCGTTTTCCTGATCCTGGCCATTCTAGCTGGAGTGAGGTGGAATCTTAGAGTTGTTTTGATTTGCATTTCTTTTATGACCAGAGATGTTGAGCATTTCTTCATGTGTCTATAGGCCATTTTTTTTCTTCTTCAGAGAAGACTCTCTTTAAGTCTTTGGCCCATTTTTTAATGGGATGGTTGTTACTTTGGAGGTTAGTTTTGGAGTGATTCAATTTTTTGAGTTGTTGATATATTTTAGATATGAGGCCTTTGTCCGTTGTTTGGTTGGTGAAGATCTTCTCCCAGTCTGTAGGCTTCCTGATTAGTTTACTAGCTATGTCCTTTGCCATACAAAAGCTCTGAAGTTTAATGCAGTCCCACTTATCCAGCCTTTCTCTGATTTGTTGTGATTCTTGGTCTTTATTAAGAAAGTTTCAACCTGTGCCAAGGAGGCCTAGTGTATCTCCTATTCCTTCCTGTAGAGTTTTCAGTGTGTCAGCTTTTACCTCCAGGTCTTTGATCCATTTGGAGTTAATTTTAGTGCAAGGTGACAAAGAGGGATCCAGCTTTAGTTTTCTGCAGGTGCTTAACCAGTTCTGCCAGCACAACTTGTTGAAGAGGCTGTCTTTCTTCCATTCTATTTTTTTGGCTCCCTTGTCAAAGATTAGGTGGCCATAGGTCTGTGGTTTAATATCTGGGTCCTCAGTTCTATTCCATTGGTCTTCAGGCTTGTTCCTGTGCCTGTGCCAAGCTGTTTTGAGAATTATAGCTCTGTAATAGAGTCTAAAGTTTGGAATTGAAATTCCTCCAGCGCTGTTCTTTCTGCTAAGAAGTGTTTTTGCTATACGGGGTCTTTTATTATTCCATATGAAATTTTGGATTGCCTCTTCTATTTCTTTAAAGAATGACATTGGGATGTTGATGGGTGAGAGGAACGAGGCAATAATCAGGAAAGAAACTCCTTTCCCAATAGCCTCAAAGAAAATAAAGTACGTAGGAATTAGCTTAACTAAGAATGTAAAGGACCTTTTTGATGAAAACTTTAAAACCCTAAAAAAGGAAATTAAAGCAGAACTAAGGAAATGGAAAAACCTCCCATGCTCCTGGATTGGAAGAATCAACATTGTGAAAATGACAATCTTGCCAAGAGCCATCTACAAATTCAGTGCAACACCATAGGTACCTTAAGGAGGAATTGAAGCCACGTGTGCTTGGGGTAATGATTATCAAATTGGGGTGTCACTGTACAATAAAGTATTGCCCAATCATCATTATTATTTATTAACCAGTGAACTTGTTGGGAAGTAAATGGCACTACTACTAAGGCCAGCTGGCAGCCAAAAATGGCAATTGGTTTCTCCACTCCTACGTAAACGACAGCGGCCACAGCCGAGGGATAGGTTCTCAATATTTTGGAGGGTGTATGTTTAAGATAAATTAGGCATATGGGGCCATCTTGCCATAATACCCCAAAGGGGTCTCTCACATTGGGTATCACCATGAATTCAAGTGGCTTACTTGGATCCACTCTGTTTACCTGGCTGTTTTGTAAACCCGCCTGTACCTTCTGCAATGCTTGACGCGCCTCAACTGTCAAGTATCTAGGGGAATTCAAATCACTGTCCCTTTTAAGATATTAAATAAAGATGCCAATTCACTATTGGATAATTTTAGGTATGGCCTGATCCAATTTATATCCCCTAACAATTTTTGAAAATCATTTAAGGTCCGAAGTCTGTCTACTTGAATGTGCAATTTCAATGGCTGTACTAATGTGGGTAACCGTTTTGCACCTAGATACTGTTCACTTTTACCCATTTGAATTTTCTCTGGGGCAATGATTAACTTATATGACTGGAGGCATTTTTTAACCGCCTCCAGGGCCTGCAGTAGCATCTTTTGATTAATGCAGCATAACAAAATATCATCCATGTAGTGGTAAACAAGGACTTGAGGGAAACCTTTTCTAGCCTGTAATAAAGCCCGGGCCACATAAAGCTGACATAGTGTAGGGCTATTGGCCATACCCTGAGGTAATACCATCCACTCATACCGCTCATCGGGGTGCATATGATTAATCGCGGGAAGCGTGAAGGCAAAGCTGCAAAAATCATCCTTATGAAGGGGGATGGAGAAAAAGCAATCCTTAATATCAATAATAATTTTGGGCCAATCTTTTGGGAGGGCAGAAGCAACTGGCAATCCCCTTTGAATTGCCCCCATGGGCAGCATTTGTGCATTAACAGGCCTCAGGTCATGTAACAGTCTCCATTTTCCAGATTTTTTCTTGATTACGAAAATGGGTGTATTCCAAGGGGAAGTGGATGGGCTTATATAATTGGCTTGTAATTGTTCTAACACTAGTTCCCTTGCTGCCTGTAATTTCTCCTTAGTGAGGGGCCACTGCTTTACCCAGCAGGGATCATTGTTCTTCCATTGAATGGGTATTGGTTGGTACTCAACAGTGGCCCCTAGATAAAACCCAAACCGGCCCTATCAATTTTAGGAGGAGCTATTCCTGGAGGACAAATAATACCTTGGCCGAGCTTTCCCAATCCTCCGCCGGTATAATGTTGTTTGCCCATCATTTGTCTTAGGGCTGGATCGTCTCTTAAGTCAGTGGTTATGATTGCCCCCATATCATCGAGAACATCTCTCCCCCATAAGGAGACAGGTATGTCAACGATATAAGGTTGAAAAATTCTTTGATGCCCCTCTTGGTCTTTCCATGAAAGGGAGGCCGCACTCTGATTCGGGCTAGTTTTCTCTCCTAATCCTCTCAGTGTCTGCTGAGCTCTTACTACTGGCCAATCTTTTGGCCAGTCCTTTCTTGCTATAATACTCTTGTCTGCTCCTGTATCAAGTAGCCCTGTCATCAGGCGCCCCCCCATGGTTAATGGTTATAACGGCCTGTTGTTTAAGGCGACAGCAAAATACGCCATGGGATCTACACCGTGATGGGCAAAAGTAATAGATAGCACCTTTCCAATTAAATCATTGGTGTTTATAATAACTATTCCCTTTTGTGTGGACACAAGTGCCTGACACTGATCCCCTGGGGAGTCAATAATTAGAGGATGCACTATTAGTCCCTGGAGGGCCATATTGGGCTGACCAGTTATACCTCCTTTTAATGGGCGGCATATTGTTGCTTGCAACACCTGTGGGCCCATTTCCGGAGTTAATACCATTCTGGTGGAGGCCCGGAGTTCCATAATTTCTCTTCTGTCGGAGCCTGAGGGTTCACGTCCTGGGCACTGGAGGGCGGGAACCACTGTCGTGGGACCTGCTGTACTACCCCGTACATTTGTTGGGGGCCCCGGGGTGGGCCCCGCTGGCCGTTTTTTGCCCCTTGTGGTGGAAGAATATTACCCATTTTATCTTTAACTGATCTGTACTCACTGGCCCAATGATTCCCCTTTTTACATCTAGGGCAAAGTCCTGGGCGAGGAGTTGCTTTGGCGGCCGAAGGGTCCCTGTGTTGATTGGGGCACTGAGCCTTTAGATGCCCCATTTGGCTGCAGGCAAAGCATGCCCCCTGGCAGTTGGCTTTAGGCCTTGCTCCTCAGAGTCCTTGTACTATGGCAGTTACCAGGACCTGTCCCTGCAGGAGGGAGGCGCCATCGATGTCTTTGCATATTTTTATATAGTCAGTCAGGGACTTTCCTTTCCAGGGTCTAATAGCATCTCGCAGGCCTTATTGGCTTGCTCAAAAGCAAGTTGTTTTACCAATGGCATGGCGCTTTCCGCATCTGGAAATACATGGCCTGCGGCTTTGATTAGTCTATCAACAAAGTCTGCAAATGGCTCATTAGGACCCTGTAAAATTTTTGAAAGTTGGTCATAAAGATCCCCTGGGTTGTGCAGAGCCTTCCATGCTCGTTGCGCAGCCACGGCAATTTGTTGGTAAACTGCCCCATCATATGCAATTTGAGCCTGAATGTTATCATACTATCCCTGACCAGTGAGCATATCTACGGTCCAATTTGAGTGGCCACCTTCTGCATTGCGCCGTGCAGTATCGTGGCAATATTCCTGATTGGCAGCCTTCCAGACCAAATATTGCCCCCCAGACAAGGTGGAGCGGGCCAGGTTTTCCCAATCCCGGAGTATTAAGTTGAGCTGTGCTATCATCTCAACCACCATTAGGGTATAAGCAGAGCTAGGGCCATACGTCATCACAGCTTCTTTAAGCATTTTGACTTGTTTAAACTCCAGCTGTTGGTGATATCTGTGATTTTGTTGATCCTCCACTATGGGAAAGAAATGCCCTGTCCTGGGGGATTCATTCCAGTCTATAGGATGCCACCTCACTTCCGGCCTCGGCGCCTCGTAGGGCGGGGCCGTGGGACAAGGAGGAAGTGGCAGTGGGGGCTCCAAGGACAACTCCGCCATTTTGCCAGCCACTTCCTCTTCTTCCCTGGACTCCTCTGAGGAAGACACCTCGCCGCCATTACTGGTACGGGAGCGGCGCTCTTGTTCCTCCTTCAATATTTCATTACCCAAGGCTGTTGACTGTTTAAAAGTATCCCGTGGGGAACTCAAGCAGAAATTAATCAGCCCCCACACAGCCAAACAGCCCGGAGGCAGTGGCAAAACCTCATCTCTCCTTCTTAATGCCTTCCCTAATCTCCCCCAGGATTCCTCATCTATAATATCTACCTCTAAAAACCATGGGGCTCTCTCCTCCACTAGCCGGATGAATTTTTTTACAATGGCGGATTTTAGAGGCATGCCATTGGTTTTGAGTAATCCCTTGATGGTAAATTTCATCCGGTTCCGAGAAACTTCGGAGCCCATATTACAACTATCGTCGGTCTCGGCGAACCTAGTTATCCTCTTGTCGCTTACTGCAAACCTATAGACGTCTATACTGGATCGGGGTCCTAATGTCCCACCTAACGCTAAGATAAAACCCTCACGGGGCTGCCTTAACTGTAGATTACTTACAGGCTGGGTTCAGTTCCCAGGCCCCACGTTGGGCGCCAGATATCGCGCGCCGACCCTCGCCCGCAAGGATCTGACACACGATACAGGTTGCAAGAAGCTTCTTTATTCTCCTGGTTCTCCTTTCTTTTTCCTCCTTATTCCGGGTATATATGTACAAGCCCACCAATAGGAATAGGCCGCCTCAAACACTCCACCAATCATCTCCTGCCACCCACAGTACATGCACCTGGCACTCGCTCGATCACGCAGTAAAATGGAGAACAGCACGCTTCCGCACATGCACAGCGCAGGCTTCTGCTAAGCAGTAGGGGCGCATGGGTAGCCACGCCTGATTGCATCAGACCCCCATTCCAGGAAGTGAAGGCATGGTTGCCAGGTCCATGTGCCACTTCCCACACTTGAACTTATCTAGGGTGCTGTGCCTAGGCTCTTCAGCTTAAGGCTACCACCCTACTCTGGGTCTGGACATTGTCCCTCCCTGATCACTTCAGCCATAGGCCACCACCCTATTCTTGAGCCAAGCCCACTTCTCTTTTTTGGAGGTTAATTGGAGTTAAGAGTATCAAGTGCTTTTATGCCCGAGATTGCTTTGAACTTGGATGCTCAGATCTCAGCCTCCTTAATACCTGGAATTACAGGCATGAGCCACAGGTCTGCCAAGCATTTATCTTTTTAGGAGATATATAAAGACCAAGCTGATTCCTCCTGGTAGTTTGCAACAACTAGGTAGAATTGCTAGTCCCCTACAGATTACCTCTGTGACAAAGAACTCTCCATGCTCAAGATACCAAAACAGATAACAGCCTGATACTGAGGATCATTACTGAGAACAGCCAATACTCAGTCAAGTCTGACTCTGATAGAAAACCCCATAAACAAATCTGAAATATCCCACTATACAAAGCAATTCCACATACCATATACTTGCCAGAAGATGAGAGATTTGGAGTGATGTGATGGAGCAGGAAAATGCTAGTCCAAGACAGGTGCCAGTGATTCACACAAGGGACTGAGATCTGAGAATCCTGGTTCTAAGCCTGCCCAGGCAGTTAATGCTGTAAGACTTTTTATCTCCAGTGAGGCACCAAAAATCCAGAAGTAGGGTGCCAGCCATGAGTGAAAAATTCTAAAGGTCAGCACACAGGTCCTGAGCTCAAGATAGAGGATCTGAATACTCATACACACATGAAGGGAAAAAATGCTAATTTAGTACAAATGCACTTACACATGTGCAGGTTCATGAGTGAGTTTCAAAGAGGCACAATTCTGACCATGATCATGTGATCATGATCAGTTTGTAGTACAAGAAATACCACGTCTTGGGGCCAGGAGTTTGGGAGAGTATTTGCCTAGCATGCACAAAGACCGGGATTCAATTCCTCATTACCACATACATAGAAAAAAGCTGGCAGTGGTGCTGTGGCTCAAGTGGTAAAGCTCTAGCCTTAAGAAAGCCCAAGGACAGTGTTCAGGCCCTCAGTTCAATGCCCAGAAGTGGCAACAAAACAAATTAAAGGAAACCATGTCCCATTAGTTCAGAGGAGGGAAGGAAAGCATGTGGCATTCTACCCTCAGGGAACTGAAACTCTGGAACATTTTGGGGGACTCATCCACTGGGACACCTCTGTACTCCTGCAGAGTCAAAAGTGACAAGTTCCTCAGGAACCAGAAATTCATCTTTTACTCCATCAAAGGGATCTGAAGCTCCACGAAGATCATAGCACTCACTCCCCTAGGAATCCACAGGACTCGACAAATAAATAGTAAGGTAAAAGCTGCAGAGGGTGAGGGGAGCAGGTAAATTGTAAAACAGACTGCCTGAGAAGAAATACCAGAATCAGCAGGTGGGGGTGATGGTGGGGAGCAGAGGTGAAGAGGGAACAAGTCCTACCCAAGGCATCACACCCTGGATACAGACATGTAGACAGGGTGTTTCCCAGAATGAGAATGCTTGAGCAGGTCAGGGGACAGGAACGGGCAACAGAAAAAAGAAGACTGTAAATTAACTCTGGAAATTTGAAGCAACAATTCTGGAATGGTTATTAAGGGCCATGGGTTCTAATTCTATTTGTGTGGAGTGGAAAAATGTCTGTCCTAGGTGCCTCTATTTACCCCACCTGGCATTAATAATAACAGCAATAATAATAGTAATAAAATAATAATAATAATAAATAGGAAGAAGCGCTGACTCTTTCAGAGTCATCTCTGAGGACACAGACATGAGGAGGAGGAGATTGAGCTGCAGGCTTGAAGTAAAACCATTGCTGTGGAGGTGGATGGAGTGTCCCTAACCCCACTACCCCAAGTCACTCACCTGACCTGCCGCAGGAACAAGCACAGCCTCCATTCCCAGTCAGGCTGCTGATGCAGAGCCCACAGTCCTACATAGGGCAGGAAAACCAGGGCCACCTGTCCCAGAGTCACCGGCTGCAGAAGCTGCTTCACCTTCAGCTGAGTCAGGGTGCGCTGGCCTCCCTTTATCTTGCTACAGGATGGAGCAGTTCCACATATGGGTGTAGGGGCAATGATGAAAGTAGCAGGAGCCAAGCCCCTACTCCCAGGCACTTCTGCCGCACTTCTGTTGCTCAAGTCTAGTGAATTGGACACTACCACCAACTCGCTGTGGGGGGGGGGAATGAATGCAGAATCACTGTGGCCAGAGCCAATGTTGTTCACCCTGGAGTCACTGCGCTCTGCATTCTTTCTTCTCCACTTAGTAAGTTACACTTCCACCTTCTTGTGGAAGGTTCCAGTTTATCTGGGTGTGACTTGGGGACTCCAAACATCTGATCCTCCACCTCCTGCGTGGCGATGGTGCGTCCTGCTCCTCCCCAGCTGACCCCAGGTGAGAAAGTGCCCTGGGTAGGGTTGTTGGGAGGCAATGGGTGCTTGCTGGGCACAGATGAACAGGGTGCTGTTTTTGATGGGACAGCTCCCAGGGCCAGAGTTCAAGCCCCATGGGCGACACACACACACAGACACAAAGTAGTCTCTACTTGGCTTTGTTAACTGGGTAGTTAACTCTTAGCCTCTTGAATTTCTTGACTTCTTTGTACAATCTGGATACTAGGTCTTTTACTTATCTATAAGTGCAAAAGCCTCCTCTCAAACTGCAGGGTGTCTTTTTTTTTCATATGTTAGGATTACATTATATTCACCAGATAGAAGGTGCATTACTTCACAAACATTGATACCCTTTCTCATGTCTTGGTCCCCATTTCCTTCCCTCACCCTGCCCTTCATCTTGTTTTCCTCCCTTCCCTATCTGACTTCAAATAACCAAATATGCATATATACAATATATCAGATTACCAGGTAAAATACCCAGGTAAATAACCAAGGGACAGCAAATGAGATGAAAAATAACATAATTGATTAAAGACAACCATTGGAAATACAGTTGGTGGCTGTTTGGCTGCTCAGGTCCTGCTCCAAGGTGCCAGCCCCCTGCAGGAAGTGGCGCAGCAGATCAGAGACGCATCTTTTTCATTAACCAAACTTCTTGAGGCCACATCTGCAGTGTCAGCTCAAGTGGAAGAGATTGCCCTTAAATGGACAGAAAATGCAAGCTTCCTTAAGAAGGCTATCATTCTCTGAAACCTGACAAGTATGACTGTATAATTCACCTTCTCATATGGATTTGCACATGTGCCACTTACATAGGACAATCTCCAGCTTTTCTGGGTACTCAGAATGAAATTTTTTCTTCTTTTTCTAGACCTTTGTGAAAGCATAATGTTGATGTGATTTTTTAATGATAACATAGATGTGTTTATCCTTACTTTCTGTTATTTAAACGTTTTGAGATTCGTTTACAAAAGTTATTTCTCTCAACAGATAATTTCAATAGTGCCTTATTATCACCAGATAATTGTTTTGAAAGATGGTGTGTGTAAGAAGATCATGTTACAATCCTAGCGATATGGCAAAATTTGCCCATGTAAATCAGCTCTCAGTTCTATGAAAACAGAGACAAGTTTATGACTTCCAGACCTACAGCACCTGACACTGTCACCTGACACTCCCCAATTTTTTGTTGAGTAAAACACTTGGCAAACATGATGAAAAGCTTGCCCCTCCGTTTTTTGGCATGAAGACTAAGATTATTTTCTTAAAAAATGTGTGAATCTGAACTACAGGGAAAAAATTCTCCCAATGGGACTTGAGGTGTGTGTGTGTGTGTGTGTGTGTGTGTGTGTGTGTGTTGAGATAAGATCTCACTATGTAGACAAGGCTAGCCTCATACTGTAGGTTCTCCAGACTTAGCCTTCATGATTGCTGGGACTGCAGGTGTATACCACCATCCTCAGCATAGTGAGTTGAATTTTGATAGCCTTTTATTGTTGTTGTTGTTTGTGGGGCTTGATCTCTGTTCTTGGGGGTTGTCACTGAGCTCTTCAGGTCAAGGCTTCCTCCCTACCCCTCGAGCCACAGCACTACTTCTGCTTTTCTGGTGGATAATTGGAGACATGCTCTTAGACTTTCATGTCCAGGCGGGCTTTGAACTCTGATCCTCAGATTTCAGCCTCTTGAGTAGCTAGAATTACAGGCATGAGCCACTGCGCCGGCCAATGATAACTTTTTGAAATAGCTAAGTAAATTTTCCTATTGTGTGATGGTTTTTGAAAAGGCATTTACTTTAGAGAATAAAAGTATGTTTGAGGAAATATGCCCTTTATCCTAATTTTATTTTCCAGATAGTCATGGGACTTAAACTTGGCCATACTTATAATTCCTGAGTTTTTTGCTCAAGGCTAGATCTCTACTATTTGAGCCATAGCTCCACCTTTTTTTGCCAGTCCTGGGCTTGAGCTCAGGGCCTGAGCACTGTCCTTGGACTTTCTCAAGGCTAGAGCTCTACCACTTGAGCCTCAGCACCACTTCCGGCTTTTTTCTATGTATGTGGTACATTATATATTTATGATTTTTGAGCATCTTTGATGTGATATTTGTAGATCTATTGATGTATAAAGAATTATATTCAAAATCCACACAGTGGAGCTGCAATAGGGTCCAAATGGATGGGAAAAGAATACTAAGAATGGTTTTATTTTGCATGTTAGGCGCTAATTCTTGTTTTTTGTTTGTTTGTTTTATTTTCAGCTAAAAGCCATATATGATATAATTTCTATACCAAAGAGATGTTTGCTTCAGTATAAGACAAATATTTTTCTTAAATTTTCTTGTATATTCTGAAAACTGTGATTTCAAAAAATGTATAAAAATAAACAATTATCAAAAGCAAAAAAAAAGACAGCCATCACTCATTATATGGCTTTTGTTTCTATATCCTAGTGGTCCTTTCATTTAGCTTCATTATATATGGCCTTATGTATCTAAGTTTTGTTCTATTGTAAATCTCTTCTAGCAGAGCCCAAGGTTTCTAATGATGAGGACAAATGAGGGAAACCATTGAACCTATGTTCCTTTGAGTCTGGCTTACTACACTTAATATGATTTTTTCTAAGTCTTTCTTTTCCTTACAAATGGGGCAATGTCATTCTTTCTGACAGCAGCATAGAATTTCATTGTGTATAAATAGCATATCTTGTTGATATTCTCATCAACTGAGGGGCATATGGGTTGGTTCCATATCTTTGCTCTGGTAAATAGTGCTGCAATGAACATCCTTGTGCTAGTGAACTCTTGACCTGGGTGCTATCCCTGAGCTCCTCATATCAAGGCTAGTGCTCTACCAATTTGAGCCATAGCACCACTCTGGTATTTTAGTGGTTCATAGGAGAAAAAGAATCTCATGGACTTTGCCCAGGCTGACTTTGAACCATAATCCTCTTATCTCAGCCTCCTGAATAGCTAGGATTCCACAGATGAGCCTTCAGCACTTGGCAGAAAACATTCTTGTGATGCACAAAAACCCACAACTAATATGGAAACCATGTTTTAAAATAATTCGTATTGTGTTTCCCAGCACAATCTAACTGAAATCTACAGAGTACAAGCAAACACACATAGCCATTTAAGTTTTTTACTTCCTTTTTATTATAATTAATGGAAGTGTTACATTATATTCGCCAGAGAGAAGATTCATTACTTCACAAACCTTGATATCGCTTCTTAATTTTTGTTTTTTAAATTTTACGCATCTACATTTTGGGGTGTCCTCAGCTTGGCATTTTTTGCGTTAAGATTTTTTTTGCCAGTCCTGGGCTTGAACTCAGGGCCTGAGCACGGTCCTTGGACTTTCTCAAGGCTAGAGCTCTACCACTTGAGCCACAGGACCACTTCTGGCTTTTCTATGTATGTGATTCCAAGGAATCGAACCTGGGTCTTCCTACATATGGGCAAGCACTCTACTGCTAGGCCAAACTCCTGGCCAAGAATATTGAAGTCACATAAAATTTTAATCTTCTGGTGCCTTGACTGAGGATGGTTTGTTAGGATTGTGCCACTCCTATGAGCGGTTTTTTAATGTTACATCTTTATTAGGTCCTGTATCTATAGCAGGATGGTCAAATTGTTCACATGAATGTCTAAGAACGTGAGTATTAGGGAATTCGCAAACCAGGTTTACATTCTCTGTATTGATGTCCCTTTGGCCAAAGCAGGTTAAATGATAGATTCCAAGTCATTGCACAAGCGAACCCTGAATATTTGAATACTGTGAAATGTGCCACTTAACAACGATTATTATTTTTTCCTGCATTGGGTGAGAAATATTGTTATAACACAGTATTTAAATATGTAAATGAATGGAGTACAAATGCTCAATGCAACCCTAGGATACCTTTACATTAATAGAAAAATAGTTCATACTTCCCTAAGTGCATTTTAGTCATAAAAACTTTCAATGAAGATTCCGGGATTTTTTGTTGTAGTTTCAATTATTTTTGTGGAAAAATATTTTAAATTTAATTCTGTTTGTATATTAACCTGGAAATGAGTTCCCTTTATAGTAATTATCTACCAACTAATGGACTGTGGATTCATCTTTGGTGGAGAGTTTAATGCTCTATTTGAGACACAAAAGATTATTCTCTTAGAAGGCTTTATGCTTTTCCAGCCTTTGTATAATGTTTAAAGTAAGAAAATTTGTGTCAAAATCACAGATTCTGACTACCTTATTTTCCTCCTTTTGCAGCCATACTTCTAGTATCTTCTGTTCATTGTCAACAGCAAAAAGAAAGAAACAGAAAAAAGAAAGTCTCTCTGATGAGTTGCTTTTTATTTCTAACATGGTTTTACATTTCCATGTTTTGAACCTAAGGTATCCAAGCCTTAAAAGCAAGACACATTGAGCTTCCAGAATATGTTTCTAAACCAGATAAAGATGACTTGAAATTTTAGCAGATTACAAAATGTTATGGTCTGTTTAAGTTGGGTGCAGATTTGCTGCAGGATGTTTCTAGTTTTTCTGATGTGAGAAAAAGCTGTCACACTAGTGATGTCTTTCAATGATACTGAGGTGGTGACCTGGTTTTGTTTTTGATTTTTTTCAGTCTGGGGCTTGAACTCAGGGCCTGAGCATTCTTCTTATGTTTTCTCAAGGCTAGTGCTCTACCACTTGTGCCACAACACCACTTCCTTCATTTTCTATGTATGTGGTACTGAGGAATCCAACCCAGGTCTTCCTGCATGCTAGGCAAGCACTCTACCAGGAAGCCAAACTCCCGGGCCCAGGAACATTCTTTACTGGGGAACTTTTTTTTTTGATGGTCATTGGACTCGATCTCTTCACCTTGGTGTTGTTTCTGAGTTCTTCAGTTCAGAACTACTGCCTTACCCATTGAGCCACAACATCACTTCCAGTTTCTGGTGGCTAATTGTCTCTCAAAGTCTACCAAAGTCTCACTGAAAGTAGTACTCGGACGGGCTTTGAACCGCAATCCTCAGATCTCAGCCTCCTGAGTAGCTAGGATTATAGGGTTGCACCACTATGCCCAGCATGGGAAAATTCTTTTGTTGCCCTGTTTCTTGCATCTTATAAGCTCATGTTGAATTTGGGTGTTTTTTTTATTACCACCATTTTTTCTACCAAATCTTTAACAAACTATACACTATGTAGTCTCATTGGATTTTGCTGAAAAGTTGTAACATTTTCACATTTTTGTTTTGGTATTTTTGCAGTTTTGGCTTCTGGGGTGCTGATGGGCCAGGGCTAGGGCTTGAACTCAGGGCCTAGAACACTAGCTTAGATTTTTTTTTTGCTCAAAACTGTCAGTTGGGCAAGGAGTTGGCTTAGTGGTAGAGTGGTAGAGTGGTAGTGTTTGAGTACATTTATGTGGTACTGAGAAATCGAAGCAGGGCCTCAAGCTTGTTGGCAAGCACTTTACCACTAAGCCACATCAATCCCATTGAATGCCTTTTTTTTGTTTTGTTTTTTGCAAGTCCTGGGCATTGTCCTTGGGCTTTCTGGGTTTCTGGTGGTTGATTGGAGATAAGAGTCTCATGAACTTCAGTTCCCAGGCTGGCTTTGAACAGCTATCCTCTTATCTCAGCCTCCTGAGTAGCTACGATTACCAGTGTGAGCCACCATGCATGGCTAAAATATTTTTTAAGTCAACATTTTTAATAAGTTGATATATAGTTGGTATACAATTACGTAAGTAATGAGTACATTTCTTGAGAAGATTGTTACTCCCTCCCTCGTTTATCTGTTTTCCACCCTCAGCCTTCTGCTGAGGGAGTACAGGTTGTACAGTTTATTTCCATTCAGTGTCTTATAAGGATCGTTGTTGAATTGGTTCGCCTTCATTCTTTGTTTGTACCATTTTGTTATACCCTTTCCCTGCTCTACATCAGATAAACATATGTACAAGACACAGGGTACCCGAATCCCATTATTTTATCTTTTCTGTTGGCTATGTAAACTTCTATTGTGTGTGTGTGTGTGTATATGTGTGTGTGGGTATCACATTTTTGTATCTATTCTTCTGCAGTAGGGCATCTGGTTGTTTCCATCATCCAGCCTCGTTTTCTACAGATATTTTTTGTAGTCTCTTTTTTTATTGTTAGGGTAATGTATAGAGGGGTTACAATTACATTTACAGGTAGTGGATTACATTACTTCTCACACATTGATAACCCTCCTCATGGTTTTGTCCCGGTTCCCTCTCCCCACTACTTCCCAATCATCTTTTTTTCCCTCGTCCCTTTCCTATTTCAGTTAAACAAATAAACATATATACAATATGCCAGTTAACGAAGTTAGATACAGTAACAATATTAGATTAACCACAGGGCAAAAAAAGAGATGAGAAATAACATAGTAGAATAAGTACAACAATCACACAAGATAAAGCTCTTGTTTCCATATCCTAGAGATCCTTTTATTTAGTCTCATTCTGTATGACCTTATATACCTCGGTTTTTTTTACTACCGCAATCCTCTGCTAGGAGAGTCCTAGATGTGTACCAATTATTATAAATGAGGGAAGCCATTGAGCCTGTGTTCTTTTGGTCTGGCTTACTTCACTTAATATGACTTTTTCCAAGTCTTTTTATTTCCTTACAAAGGGGCGATATCATTATTTCTGATGGCAGCATAGCATTCCATTGTGCATAAGTACCACATCTTGTGCTAGTGGCTTTAGTATGTCCTTGTTTCAGGACAATTGGGTAGATGCCAAGGAGTGGTATTGCTGGGTCATAGGGGAGCTCTATGATCAGTCTTTAGAGGCACCACCACACTGCTTTCCCTAGTGGTTGAATGAGTTTATACTCCCACCAATAGTGTAGTAGTGATCCCCCTGGCCACTTCCCCCCAAGTGTCTGTTATTAGATTTCTTGATAATGGCTATTCTGACTGGAGTGAGGTGGAATCTCAAAGTTGTTTTGATTTGCATTTCTTTTATGGCCAAAGATATGAAGCTAGAATTATAGGCTTCAGCTACCAGTGCCTGGCTCTTTGATGCTCTCTCTCTCTCTCTCTCTCTCTCTCTCTCTCTCTCTCTCTCTCTCTCTCTCTCTCTCTTTCTCTCTCTCTGGTTGTGGAACTTTAATTGTGCACCTGGGCCATGTCCCTGGGCTCTTCAGCTCAAGATTATTACCATACACCTTGAACCACAGTGCCACTTCTGGTTTTCTGGTGCTTAATTGCAAGTAACAGTTTAATGGACTTTAGTGCTGGCTTTGAACTGTGATCCTCAGAACCCATCCTCTGAGATCACTTCCAGGCATTTTTTTGTATATGTGGTACTCAGAAATTGAACCTAGGGCTTTGTGCATGCTAGGCAAGCAAACTTCTGCTAGCACACACGCCAGCATTAGAACAGGGCTTTCATTTTCTTTTCTTTTTTTCAGTCATGGAGCTTGGACTCTGGGACTGCATATTTTCCCTGAGCTCTTCAGCTGAAGGCAAGGGCTCTACCACTTGAGCAACACTGTCATTTCAAAATTTCTGGGTTATTTGGACCTAAGAGTCGCACAGATTTTTATGCCTGAGCCGTCTTTGATCCTCGATCCTCCAGGGTAGCTGCCATTTACTGGAGTTAAATTATTTTCTGTTGCATAACCTAGGCCTTCAACTCAGGGTCTGAGCACTGTCCTATGGCTTACTAAAGGATAGCACTCTACCACTTCAGCCAACCAACTCCCAGACCAAATAGGCCACTCTTGAAGCTAGAATTACAGAGATGTGCCATGATACTGGCATGTCATTATCAAAGTAAATATTTTTTCTATTTTTTCTTCTATTGTTGATGGCTTTTCCTTCTTAGTGTACAAAAACTTAGTGTCAAAAAAACTTCCTTCCCACTGAGGCTGTGAGATTAGCATAGGGGAAGGATTCTTGCCTAGCATGAACAAAGACCCAGATTCAATTCCTCAGCAGAACATACATAGAAAAGACAAAAGTGTTGCTGTGGCACATGTGATATAGCTCTATCCTTAAGAAAAATCAAAAACAAAAACAAGGACAGTGCTCAGGCCCTGAGTCTAAGCCCAGGACTAGCAAAAAAAATTCTCCCCAAAGTAGACTTTTAAAATTTTTGTACTTTATTGATTTTGTTGTCAAGATGATATAAAAATAGATTGCTATTACATAAGTAATGAGTATATTTCTTGGAAACACTGTTACCCCTTCCCTCCATTTTTCTGTCTTTCCCTTTCCCCCAAGTCATAAAGTTCATTTCCAACAAATATATTTATATTTTCATTATTGAAAACAATAGTTTGAAAAGTGTGGAAATAAATGATATAGCTGATATCATTTATCAAAACAGATTATTTGAATTCTAAAATAAACATTCTAGGTATCTTTTCTCATAAAATTTTACTAATGCTATAAAAGTAATAAAAAGAATTTCAGTTATTAATTTCTTAAGTTTTACCTTTACCATTATTACACTAAGCATACTGTTTATGGTATTAATACAGACAGCATGAAATGTGATCATGTAAAAAAATTAAATGATTAAAAACAGTAAGGTTGGGCGCCATGAGTTCGGCTTCGTGGCACAAGCCCTGGACTAACAAAAACAAAGTAGGGTTAGATAAATCAGATCTATTTCAAAACGTGAGGAAATAGTATGATTTCTAATTTGGCTAGTCCTGGGGCTTGAACTGAGGGTCCAGGAACTGTCCTTGGCCACTTTTTCTTGATGGCTATCACTCTGACACTTGAGCCACAATGTCTCATGTGGGTTTTTCTGTGTATGCGGTGTCTAGGAATTGAATTAATGGCTTCATGTATGCTAGGACATCACTCTACGTCTAGGACACATTCAAGGCCAAAGTAAATTTTTAATGCTATTGTGGAATTTTAATTTTCTTAAATATTTGTACAAAGCACAATGGATATATAAACAGACTTGAACTCACAGAACAGATTCCCACGTATTACTTCAGTTACACTGGCATTTCTCCCAATTGACAGAATGCCTTTCTAGGCATGCTCTATCCTTAAGCTTTGGTAGCTGACCTGTCTCTCCATGGAGGCCTTGCCTGGATTCCTGGTGATTCCATGCATTTCATTGTTCCCTGTATATCCAGTAAGGTTATCTTGTACAGGTCCAGGCCAATCTGGTTTTTACCCCAACCAGGACCTATGTGTCTGGGGCCTCACATTGTAGGTGGAAAGTAAAACACATTATAATAACGACTGAAGAACTGTACACCATAATATTAACAATTAGAGTTTAATAGAAAAGTAAATACAATGAACACTGACAACAATCATGAGAGTAAGAGATTGCTTTTTAGGAAGGGGGTAGGGAAGGTCTTAATGCAGACTGGCCTCCAAGTTACCTTCAGGTAGTAATTTTACCTCAGAGTCCTCAGGGTGTAATTCTTCGTCACAGTCCTCAGAAGGGTCCTCCTTCTCATGAGAAACAAAATGTCCTTCCTGAGTTAAGAGGGGGACGGATTCTAGTTTGTCTAATAGAGATTGCTTCTCCTGTGCTGAGATGGGTAGGACAGGATATTCTGTGAGGATCGATACATTTTTCTCCAGTGAATACAGTATTGAGACTGCACTTGCTGCTACCCCCGTACATAAGCTGGGGACATTTTCCATGAGCCAAGCATGTGGTCTTTTAGCCTGCTCAGTAAGTGAAGTGTCACTCTGACTCACGTGGATTGACTCTGTGTGGACTGTGAAAGCAAAAGGAAGGAAATGTGGCTAATCTTTTTCTTCATCCAGAGTATCTGTAAGTTCAACTGTGTCACATGTGGGATTCAGAGCACAAGATATATCCACAGGACTGCAAACCTGTTTGGTGTTTTCTACAGAAGGCCCATGATTTCTGGAGTGCAGTGATGATTCTCCATCTCCATCAGTCACCAGTTCCACCAGTGGGTTTTTCAGCTGGCGTTCAGAGAAGCTCTTCTAGGGCGACCAAACCTAAGAATGGAAATAGGTACAGCATTCTTAGAGTGGACTCTGCAAGTTGAAGTGTAACTCAACTTCCATGAAGCTCTAATGGAGGAAGCTGTAGAATTGGAGTTTGGATTGAACACTGAGGAAATGTAGAGTCTTTCTGATGAGTGCTTAGGCCTGAGTAATTTCAAACAGAGAAAAGACATTACCTGCTGACTCCACCATAAAGGGTATTTTACCAAACTGGGCAGAAGTAAGTGTCAACCAGTACCAAGACAAGCTCTGAGTCACCCACACCAGGACTTCTTATTCTTCTTGGTCTCAAAGCTCGCGCATTCCTCCAGCTGATCAAAAAGGATGTGTAATTGGAAGAGCAGCTCCGAGGCCAGCATGTGGAGCCTCATACAGAGCTTGAATTGTGTCAGGGTGTGGCAATTCTTGAACTCATAGAAATCAGTGCGGTAGAAGTCCATCCACATCGTGAAGATGGAACACACGATGCTGCGGGCACATTGGGGACAAGGAAAGTGAGAGCCTTCTCTCTCCATCCTGAGCCTTCTACCAAAGCCCCTTTCTTTTAGGACTCTGATGCTGTGGCTGTCCTGCAGAGATGTGCACTTGTATGCTGGGAGGAGGGAAGAGACATCCGAGAACAGGATGATATTTACACCACGCTTCCAGAAGCTT
Source organism: Megascapheus bottae (assembly GCF_031878675.1). Lineage (NCBI taxonomy): Eukaryota > Metazoa > Chordata > Mammalia > Rodentia > Geomyidae > Megascapheus > Megascapheus bottae. The sequence continues at coordinate 1,020,627 of NW_028327533.1, read as the reverse complement.
CTGAGAGACAATCCTCTAAAATGCTCAATGTCATAGGGAGTGAGAAGGTTGTTTTCCCACAGGATCTGACTTTCTGCACACAGCCTTAGCTGTAATCCATGAGTGTCCACACTCCCAATCACACTCACAACTCTGTTATGTATTTTATTTTTGTGCTCATGGGGCTTGAACTTAGGGCCTGACCACTGTACTTGGGCTTTTTTCTCAAAGCTAGCACTCTGCCACTTGAGCCATAGCACTACTTCCAGCTTGTTTTTTTTTCTTTCTTGTTTGTGGTACTGAGCAATCAACCCAGGTCTTGGTGCATGCTAGCCTAGCACTCTACCACTAGGAAAAACCTCAGAGGCCCTAAAACTGTGTTATCTAACATCCAGTGAAGTCCCAACCTCAAGACCTGGTGGAAATCACAAGTGATGTGCAAACAAGAAACTTGTGCTTTGATTAGATGTCTCAAAAATACCCAGTATTTTAGGCGGGCATGATGGCTCATGCCTGGAAGTCTAACTACTCAAGAGGCTGAGATCTGAGGAAGGAAGGTCACAGCCAGCTCAGGCAAAAAAGACTCTGGGAAACCTCTCCCCAATTAACAACCAGCAAAACTGGAATTAGTGCTGTGGTTCAAGGGATAGAGTGCTAGCCTTGAGTTGAAGAGCTCAGTGACACCACCCAGACCCAGAGTTTAAAATCTCATAACCAATAAAAAAAAATCCAGTTTTACATGACAAATCTTCTATTTCTGTGTAAGTCCACTTACTTCTTTACTTGCTCATCTTCCTCCCAATTACGGTGGATGGATCTGTAACAATGGACGGAGAGAAGGAAAGAGGAAGTCAACTCTGTGGTTTTCAAATGTGGAGCTTACAACATAAGTACAGGGGTAGCTAAATCCCAGGCAGGAATATAAAACTACTGAAGTGAGATATGTCTATACATTCCATGAAAATTCTGCTAAGAGGCCTCTATGCATCTCTCAAAAAAATGACCTAATGGCTCATGCCTCTAATCTTATCCACTCAGTAGGCTGAGATCTGAGGATCACAGTTGGAAGCCAGTCTAGTGAGGAAAAGTCTAAAGCCACTTGTCTTCAGTTAGGTGGCAAAAAGCCAGAACTGGACCTATGACTCAAATGGTACATTGCTAATCTTTGAAAACCAAAGGGAAAGCACTCAGCCCTGGGTTCAAGTTCAAGTGGAAGCACTGGACCACACACCAAAATGTAAAGGCTTTGAGGCTCTAAACTGGCAAAGCTAACACAATCCCTCTCTGATGGCTCAGAAGTGATTCAGCCACCAGCCTTTCCTCTGTCTCCAGTACTTCAGAGGCCTCCGCCATTGCTACTGAAATCTTATTTCCTACTGGGAAATGGTATTTCCTAGGACCTTACCTAGGTGAGGGCTGCAATTGAGTGCCACTCACTCATGCCTATAATCCAACTTCTCAGTATACACACTGCTGAGACTCCAGTAGCTTATGAGGGAAATGAAATGGTGTGGTGGCCCAGTCCTAATAAAGTAGTCAGCTTGTGCACTTGTGTCATACTAAGCTCCCCTGTGAACACCCCAGTGAACCAAACAGGCTCAGAGAGGTGCCAAGTATTCCAAGACTCGACCAGAAGGGGCTGAGCTAGCCTGGATTTGGAGGGGGAACACTCATTTTTCAAGAGAATATCTAGGAATTGCTCTTTGTCCCCGACTGTCTGAAATTGTGCAGGAAATTTCCCACATAAAAGAGATCACCTTTCTGGTAGGCAGGGATCAGCTTTATCAGCAGCATCTCCAACAGGCCTTCCTCCAGGATCCATAGGCTACGAGGCACATTCAGAGTCTGAGCTGACTCACCGTCACACTATGGTGGCAAAAAAATGGATCATTCAAACAGAAATGGGAGCACACTTCACACTGAGGCATTGTGATAGATTAGACTGAAAACTCCACAAGCTCTCATCTCAGTATAGACACTTGAAACCAACAAGAAGGTTGTAGTGTGTGAGGAGGGTGATGGGGTCAAATAGGTTTCCTCTCAGGAATATACCTCTTCTGAGTTGCCATAGATTTTCCTTGCTTTGTTCCTAGACAATGGCCTGATATACTGGAATTTTGGCTTGGCACAGATGAAGCATCTATATCTTCAAGTGACACATCCACATCTTTCATGCCTGAGACCCCAGTCTCCTGAACTTTGGCAACAGCACAACAACATCTTTCTGGTTCCTGAGCCACAGTCCAAGTGAGCTGGCTTGAGTTGGTTGTCAGTTATAGCGGCTTGGTTACCAGTGTTCCATATTCTGTTCCATTGTGAGGTAGGTAGGGTCACTTCTCAATGACCAAAGCTCCTTACTCACCAAAGACCTCCCCAAAGATATACTGGAGGCTGAATCTCCCCTCCAACCTAACAATATACATGTGGATGTAGTAAACATCACACCTTGTTTGTCCAATCCCAACGCCTTTAACTAGGCCCAGATACCAGCCTGCTCTCAGGCTCAAGGAGCCTTAGGTAAGATCCAACCATAACTGTGACTATTCCCGTCATCCTGCACAAGCCATTTTGCTTCACAGTGCCTTCTCAGCCTCCATTTTGTCCCTTGCACATTTTTTTTTGTTTTTGATAGTCCTGGGGCTTGGCCTCTGAGCCTGAGCATTGTTCTTGGGCTTTCTTTAGTATATAGCTGTCCCAATGAGCCACAGCATCACTTCCAACATTAGCTATTCATGTGGTACTGAGGAATCAAACCCAGATCTTTTGACGTGGTAGCCAAGAGCTCTACCACTAGATCAAATACCCAGGCCATCTTGCACATATTTCTGACATCAATCTACTAGGATGTTGTTAGGTTTCTGTATCCTAATCTATTTTTTTTCCTGATGAACATCTGTGCTTTCATTTGTAAAAAATGCATGTGGGAAAAATCACAGAAGTATTGGCAAAATAAAAAAATCATTACACACATAGATAAGTGTTCCTTTTTTGTAGGAGAAAGGATATTTTGATATGATGATGATAACTATTTATAAATACTATATTGGGGTTGGGAGTTTGGCCTAGTGGTAGAGTGCTTGCCTAGCATCCATGAACTTCTGGGTTTGATTCCTCAGTACCACGTAGATAGAAAATCCAGATGTGGCACGGTACTCATGTGGCATAGGGCTAGACATGAGAAAACCCAAGGAAAGTGCTCAGGCCAAGAGTTCCAGCCACAGGATTGGCAGAAGAAAGAAAAGTAAAGAAAGTGCTTTTTACAAGCTATTCACTCACAGCATTTACCTCTGAAGTCTTGGCTTCTGCATTTTTTTCCTATTCCTTTCCCTCAATGTAGACAAGAAAAACAGATTTCATAACTTGCTGTACTGTTGTCCAAACTCTGGATATTTATTGAAGATTCAATATTGCCTAAGATATTGTGTGTGTGTGCATGTGTGTGTATGTCTGCCAGTGTGTGCATGCACAGGTGTGTATGGGGTTTAGGGCTTACTCTCAGGGCCTATGTGATAACCCTCAGCAGCTTTTGCTCACTGGTATTGGTCTTTCACTTCTAGCTTATTGCAGCTAATTGGAGTTCAGAAATTCACACAATTTCTTGCCCTGTGCATTGAAACTGATTTCTCATATGCCCAGTGCTGGGTTCTCATTCTGTTAATTGTAGTTATAGAGAAGGCTGAGATCTGAGGATTCTGGTTAGAAGCCAGCCCTGGAAAGAAAGTCACTGATAGAAATCTTTATCTTCACTTAAGCATGAAAAAATAAGGCAAAAGTGGAACTGTGACTCAGTTCCTCTTGTACCAGCCATGAGAAAAATAGTAGTTGGCAGCCCTGGTCCCTGAGAGGAATCCTTAGTACTGGTTCAAAAAAAGAAAGAAAATAATCAAAAAATTAAAACTCACTGAGGACTTCATAAGGATAAAGGTACCTGTGAAATATCTTCTCCTTTCAGATTCTCCCAAGAGCTTATGTCTATCTACATTTTATCAAAGTTTTGTAAAGTTATTTACACATATTCTATCTCTCCTAAACCGAGATACCCATCCTCAGAAACACACACACAAACTCACATGCACTATACCACCTACCCATTTGTGTGTGGCTATGTATGTATGTAGTCATATGTATTAATCTGTCTCTCTATACAAATATATAACTGCATAAAGAATATGTATTTAGACAAACAGGCTACATAGATAAATAGGAATCAGGGATTTCGAGATTGTGTGCAAGTCTTCTGAGTGCAACTTATCATTCTATTGTTTGTCAAGTTAGAGTCCCTCTAAATTTTGGCCAGCTCTTTGTCCTTTGCTACATTTTTTTGCCAGTCCTGGGGTTTGAACGCTTGGCCTGGGTGCTATCACTGAGCTTCTTTCACTCAAGGCAAGTGCTCTACCACTTAAACCACAGCACCCCTTCCAGATTTTTTTCAGTAGTTTATTACAGATAAGAGTCTCTTGGAGTTTCTGTCCTGGGCTGGCTTTGAACTGTGGTCCTCGGGTCTCAAACTCTGAGTAGAAATGATGGGAGGCTTGAGCCAACAGCCCCTGGTTTCTTTGCTTCTTTTAACCTTCTTTTTTTGTCCCCACCACAGCCATGGTATCTACCTTTCTATGTACTCTCCATCTGCCCCCAGCCAGGGGTCGGACAGATGTTTTCCACCCACTTATTCATGTCCTCCTCTGTCTTGGCTGACGGTTAAGAAATGAACTCACTTGTCTGGATGCCAAACACAAAGCCATGTGATTATTTCTCAGTCTTGAAGGTCCCATCAGATTTCTAGCCCAGCAGAGGTTCAGGTTGATGCTTCTCCAGGGCTTCTTAGATTGTTCTTGTAGTAATCCACAACACCTTTGTTATCACTTGTTTAGTTACTTCATGGACTAAACCAGCATTCCCTCCAGTCTTAGATAACCATACCACGAGGACATACGAGGGTGGATTAGGTGTGGGGCCTGCAGGTGAATTTGAGCCCCTCTATTTTGGAGGGGATTTCTCCATTACAGGAAATGGAATGCACATTTAAATCTGCTTTCATGAGGTGACAATCTCAGGAAAACGTTCTTATCTAATGTGGCACCACCTACTTCTGCCTTAGGGGTGATGACCCAGCACCACAGAGAATGTATTCACCCAGGCCCAATGGGACCCTGAACTTTGAGGTAGGGTTTGGCTTCGGAGGTCATGAGATCTGTCTACAAAGATGAGCCCCCTCCCATGAGGCATAAAGAACAGAACCAATGTGCAACCCAGTTAAGCAGCAGATCAAGTTTCCCATCTTCAGTAGTGTATGGTTTGAAAACTGTGCACAGTTAATATTTGAGGTTCTGTTTCAAGCAAGCCCCGAAAGAAAGTCCATGAATCTCTCATGAAACTGCCAAGGAAAAGCCAAAAAACACCTGGCATCAAGCTCCAGAATCTGTGCACCTGACCTTTTAGTGGATAACAGGCCCACCCGCATTTTTGTGGCCAAAAGAAATCTCAGCATTAACATTTTAGCATTCCTGTTATCCAAATTTGGATGCACTAAGTCTACTTTCAATGGGACACTTAGATCCCACCATTCCCGTGACATTTTGTGAGATTGCTCAATACCTCTCTGTACTTTAGCTTAATGTATTATCATCCATAACTTTCCATGAGACTGTCCTCATGAGAAAGAAACATGCAATCTGGCTTTGTATATGTAATCATTGCACAATGAAAACATGGAACATAATACTATACTTCAAAATACTGTATGTCCATACCCATGCATGCAGCAGAAAGCAAAAAGAATCACTTTTGACCTGAATTTTACTCTACCAAATAACTACATTTCTAACTACATCCAGTTGTCTCCCTCATCCCTTGAATTTTTTTTTGCCAGTTTGGATCTTGAACTTATGGCCTTACCACTGTCCTTGGACTTTTTCAAGGCCAGAACTCTACCACTTGAGCCACCGCACTACTTCAGGCTTTTTTCTATGTATGTAGTACTGAAGAATAGAACCGGGTTCCTTGTGCATGCTATGCAAGAACTCTACTACTAGGTTAAACTCCCAGCCCACATCCCTTGGATTTCTACAATCATCTTCTAAGTAGTTACTATTCCTCATTATTTCCATATTTCCCTTTTTTTGGGGGGGGGTCATGGGGCTTGAACTTGGCCTGGGCTCTGTCCCTGAGCTCGTCAGCTCCAGGCTATTGCCCTATACTAGGCCTGGGGCTTTTACCTAAGCTCTTCAGATCAAGGCACTACCTTGGTCAAGCCCCACTTCCCATTTTCTAGAGGTTAACTGGGGATAATCTTCTCAGGTCCTTTTGTGCCTGGGCTGGCTTCGAACCTTGATCCTCAGATCTCAGCCTACAGAGTTCCTAGGGTTACAGGTGTGAGCCACTGTACCCAGCCATGCTTCTAGTTTTTTGCACTACTGTAAGTTGAACAAATCTATTTCTTAGTCTTGTTTTGGTACAGAATTCTGAAGGGAGCTGGTTAAAGGAATAATTAGTGGTGGTAGAAAAAAATTCATCCTCCTGTTAACTTCACATCCAGAACAGTGAGAAAACACAGGTTCTTCACATTATGAACACTGGTGTTTTGTTTAGACTCATTCAGCAGAACAAAAGAACAGGCTAATAGTAAATCACAAGTGATTCATCATCTGTGATTAATTAAATATAAAGGAAGCACTGAAGCAGACTTTACGGGAGCAGTGGAGAAATTGATGCTCTCAGATCCTTGGCTCAAATTGTGACAGTCTTTCCCCATCCATCATTCCCAAGACCATCGTGGAGATTAGCTGACCTCAGTCTCAATGGGCCAGAACTTTTATTACTGTGTTAATAGAATTAGCTTCACAAACCATTCCCTATTATAAAAGACACAAGTCACTAACTTCACTCTCTTAATTACTTGTAAAGCCTGAAGTACTAATGCCCATCGTTTGTGTCCAATTCCTCTGGATAATATTAAGGGACTTCACTACTAAACACAATGGGAAATGTTGACTCATTAGTGCCCAAGGCTAAAGACTGGTTTCCCATTATACCTAGCTTACTTCTGCCATGAAGGATTTCTCTGGATACTTCAGAATTTGTTCTCTCTCTCTCTCTCTCTCTCTCTCTCTCTCTCTCTCTCTCTCTCTCTCTCTCTCTCTCTCTCTCTCTCTCTCTCTCTCTCTCTCTCTCTCTGTGGGCCTGAGCTTATTTTGCTCAAGGGTAGCACTCTACCACTTGAGCCACAGTGCTACTTCTGGCTTGCTCTTTTTATGTAGTACTGAGGAATCGAACCCAGGTCTTTATGCTTTCTAGGTAAGCACTCTACCACTAAGCCACATTGGTAGCTCTTATAAAGGTTTCTGACCAAGGTTTTCCTGTATTGTAATTATTTCTTCTGTGAGTGCTCTTAATACTTGCTGAAGGTTGACTTCTGAAGACTTCCTCTCATGCTTACATATAGAGATTCTATATATAGAGAGATTCTATATGTAGTTAAATATTTTCCATTGATCAAAGTTGCTCTCCTGTATATGTTCTGAAATTTACTGAAGAAGGACTTCTGATTAAAAGTCATTGCACATTTGTTATATTCATTAGTTTTCTTTTCTTCTATGTGAATCAGGTTTGTGATGAACACAGAGGTATGCCTTCCAGGTCAAACTTCCCACATTTGCAATGTTCATGAGGTTTTTTTCTCCTATGTGCATTCTACACTCTGCCATGCCTTTGAGAGGGACTTTCTACATTCTTTACATTCGTACAGTTTCTATCCTGTGTGTGTTGTCTGATGCAATCTCAAGTATGACTTCTTGAAAAACTTTCCCTTTTATTTAAATCATAGGATTCTCTCCAGTGGGTGTTTAGTGATACATCCAGAAGTGTGCCTTCTGGATTAAGGGTTTTATCTTGTGTTCATTCTGTGTTGCAAGCTGATTTTTCTTTCAAAGACTAAAAAGTCTTTCCCATTTATCACATTGCTAAGTTTTCTCATGTGTATGAATTCTCTTATGCTTGCTGAGGTGTGAATTCTGCATGAAGGTCTTTCCACATTGGTGGTTTCTGTTATGCCTCCCGAGATGTGACTTCCACTTGAAGGTCTTGCCACATTTGTTGCACTCATAGGTGTGTGTATTCTGATGAACATGGAGCTGTGCCTTCCATTTGAAAAACTTTAGAGTTTCACTACATTCATATGGTTTCTCTCCTGTGTGAACTGTATTATGTGTGTTGAGATGTGACTTCCTTGTGAAGACTTTCCACATTTGTCACACTCATAAGGTTTCTCTCCTGTGTGTGTATTCTGATGAACATGGAGTTGTGCCTTCCAGTTGAAAGACATTCCACATTCACTACATTCATAAGGTTTGTCTCCTGTGTGAATTATATTATGTGTTATGAGTTATGACTTCCGTGTGAAGGACTTTCCACAGTTGTCACACCACAAGGTTTCTCTCCTGTGTGTGTTCTCTGATGCAAATTGAGGGAAGATTTCTGTCTGAAAGACTTTCCACATTCACTACATTCATAAAGTTTCTCTCTTGTATGAATTGTATTATGTCTGTTGAGATGTGATTTCTTTGTGAAGGAATTTCCACAATTGTTACATTCATAAGGTTTCTCTCCTGTGTCTCTTCTCTGATGCAACGTGAGATATGACTTTTGTCTGAAAGTTTTCCCACATTTATCCCATTGATAAGATTTCTCTTCTCTGTGAGATCTCTGATGCCTGCTGAGAGCTGAATTCTGGGCTTAAATTTTCTTACATTCTTCATATTTGTAAGGTTTCTCTTCTGTTGGAGATCGAGGTTGGAACGTCAGGTTTGACTTCTCAGAAATTGAATTTTCACACTTAATATATTCATCAGACATCTCAGGAGATTTGCTCTGAGGTATTGTAAGGCATATGTCATTACGGAAAGATTTCTCACATTCAGTACATGTATGATGATTCTCTCCCGTGTACATTTTCGGTCTCAGATATCTGGCTCACAAGGTAGCTCTTAAATCTTTTTTCTCACTTCTCACTGTTTTCATGGTTGACATTTCCCCAGCTCTGGATACATTTTGCTAGATGTATGGCACAAACTTATCTCGCTTGCTCAAGGGTAGAATTCTACCATTTTGAGTCCCAGCTCCACTAACGTGCATGGGTCTTCATGCATGCTAGGCAAGTACTCAACCAGGCCAAACTCCTGTCCCTCCACTAACAGTTTTTGAGGGGTTAAGTGGAATTAAAGAGTTTCATGGGGACATTTCTGACATTGCTGGCTTCCAATTAGAATTCTCAGTTTTCTTCTTCCTGGATGCTAAGACTACAGGCATGAAACATGGCACCTAGTACCAGGTTTCCTGGAAAGACCGTCTCCATTAGTGGGAACACAATTTAGAACTTTTGTCAAAGTGCTGATTAGGTATCCTGAAGAATGAGAATAAAATTACCTTAGGTTTTCTTTAGAAAGAAACGATACTTCTCAGGGCCTGGAATCTTACATTTAAATAGCATGGAAAGTTTGATAAATAGTCACGTATCTACAAAATAACAAAGAACTTGACCTTCAAGTTAATTTGACTTTTGCTCACTTAATGACCCCAGGGTTCTGTAGGTCTCCAGCATTACATCTCTGTACAGGGTACTCTGAGCATTGTCCAGATCCTGCCACTCCTCCCAGCTGAAATCCACAGCTACATCATCAAATGACACCAGCTTGTGTAATGGCACATGTCCATCAAGTAATTAGCCCTGAGTTATAAGCACACCAAGTTTGGAATTTTATTCTTCTACATGAATGCTTTAGACTTACATAAAATATTGACCTGAATTGCTTAGGGATGGCACCCAGATCCAGAATTCAAGCTCCATGCCCCACCAAAAAAAAAAGGAAGCCAGGTGTTGGTGGCTCATGTCTATAATCCTCGCTACTCAGGATACTGAGATCTGAGGACCATGGTTCAAGCCAACTTGGCACAAAATTCCATGAGACTTATTTTCAATTCCCACCAGAAAATGGTTAATGGCTTGTGGTATATTGTGGTAGAGCAATTTTAGTACTGACAAATGGGGTTGGCAATATATTTAGGTTATAAATGGAATTATCCCATTGAAAAGAAACTACATTATATTATGTCATATGGTGGTACTGTGAGAATATTGCAAAATCATGGGGTATCAAGTAAAAATATAGTGAAGTACATCCAGCATGTTAATTTCCTATGTCTGGCATAATGATCACATGGGAAAGAAATTTATTTGCTTTCTTTTTCTGTGGGTTATAGGACTTGAACTCTGAGCCTGGGCACTGTCCCTGAGCTCTTCAACTCAAAGCTACCACCCTATCTAGGAAGCCACAGTGCCACTTCCCATATTTTACTGGTTAATTGGAGATAAAAGACTCATAGACTTTTTAGTGGCCAGTCTGGCTTTGAATTAAATCCTCAAATATCAGCCTGGTATCTGAGTAGCTAGGATTACAGGTATAAGCCACAGCAACTGGCAAGAAATTTTTTTCTTCCTGTTTATACTACTACAACAAGTTTATTGCATGTTTTACTTTTTCAGAAGCACTAATGGTTCAGACTGAGGATGGCCTCTGTTCTGTATATACTGGGGTAATGTTAGAGAAAGGTCAGCTGTGGGGACAAATTTACTACAAAAACTAGTAGTAGCAAAATATATGTGAAATTTAATTTGTGGTGACTTCTTTATGAAGAAGACAGTAAAACTATTAGAATAGATTATAACTACTACATAACAAAATTTTCAAAGGAGAATAATAAGCGGGGGATGGTGGCTCACAGCTGAAATTCTATCTACTAAGGAGTCTGAGATCTGAGGATCAAGGTTCAAAGCCAGCCTGGTCACAAAATGACCTGAGACTCTACTCTCCAATTAACCTCTAGAAAACAGGAAATTGTGCTTGGCTCAAAGGTAGGGTGATAGCCTTGAGCTGAAGAGCTAAGGGACAGGGCTCAGGTAGAGTTCAAGCCCATGACCCATAAAAAGCCAAAAAACAAATACACAGGATGGGACTCACCTATACTCCCTGAACTTGAGAAACTCAAGAAGGATTTCTAGCCATCCTAGACTACATGGAAAGATGTATCATCAAAAAGAATCAGGGGGGTAGGGCTGGGGGTTTGTCATAGTGCTAGAGTGCTTGCCTAGAATGAATGAAGACCAGGGTTCAATTCCTCAGTACCACAAACATAGAAAAAGGCAGAAGTGGTGCTTGGGCTCAAGTATCAGATCACTAGTCTTGAGGAAAGCTCAAGGACAGTGCTCAGACCAAGTTCAAGCCCCAGGAGTGGCAAAGGAATAAAAAATAGGAAGTTGGGCAGAGTGGGTGTGGTGTCTCACTTCTGTAATCCTAGCTACTCATGAGTCTGAGATCTGAAGATCAAGGTTCAAAGCCAGCCTGGCACAAAAAGACCTGAGACTCTTATTTCCAATTAACCTTTAGAAAATGGGAAGTGGGGCTTTGGTTCCAGGGTAGGGTGGTAGCCTTGAGGTGAAGAGTTCAGGGACAGTGCCCAGGCTGAGTTCAAGCTCCATGACCCACCAAAAAGAAAGAATAGGGAAAAATCTGGATTCTGTAAAAATACATCAGGGATATAAATTGTGTATATGTCCTTTTTCCGGTTGAAATTACAAATTAAGTGTTTGGAAACATTTTAAAAGTTTTTACCTAGAAATGTATCAATAATAGCTTCTAACTTACACTGGGAGTGGATTAGAATATTCAAATATAATGAAATGAAAAAACAAAACTACAGTACAACATCAAATGAGGTTAGGCCATATAAAGGCAATACAATCAGGAGAAATCAAATTATTTGTTGAGTATTGGTATGTGGTACATAGAAATTTCTTATAGGGGGACCAAGACTTTGAGCCAGTGGTAGCATGCTTGCGTGGCATGCACAAAGTCCTGGGCTCGATTCCTTGGTAGAAGTGGTGCTGTGGCTCAAGTGGTAGAGCCCTAGCCTTGAGAAAGACCAAGGACAGTGCTCAGGCCCTGAGTTCAAGCCCACGACTGGCAAAATTAATTAATTAATTAATTTATTATTTATTTTTCTTGTAGGGGGCCCTGAAGTTGAGCTAAAGGTAGAAAATTCTGAGAGGTTGGAACTCCACCCTGACAACACTCTGAGAGCTGGCCATAGAAGGGATAAAACAGATAACTCCAGAGGGTTAAGAGACTGAAGTACCAAATCCCTTTACCTTCCTTACTCCTGCAAGGGCTGGGAAATGAATCTTGAATGCTGCTGACTTTTTTTGCCAGTCCTTGGTCTTGAACTCAGGGCTGAGCATTATTCTTGGGCATTCCTAAAGGCAGGCACTCTACCACATGAGCTAGAGCACCACTTCTGGCTTTTTCTTTTCTTCTTTTGGGGGTCCTGTGGATTGAACTCTGGGCCTGGGCGCTGTCCCTGAGCTCTTCAACTCAAGGCAACTACTGCCCTACCTTCCCCCTGACCCAAAGCCCCGTTCCTGTTTTCTGGTGGTTATTTGGAGATAAGAGTCTCATGTTCTTTAGTGCCCGGGCTGGCTTTGAACCACAGTCCTCAGATCCCAACCTTGAGTAGGATTATAGGACTGACGCACATGAAGAAATTGATTGTGAGAAGTTAGTACTGAAGAGATTTATGTATAAATCTTTACTCTCAGAAACCATTAACACTTAGGTTAAAGGCAAGGAGATGCATAAAATACTCCAGTGATATCTGAATCTAGAAAATATTCGGGTTCTTCACTTGGAGAGCAACAATATATAATATTCCAAGAAAATAAAGGAAAGAGCTTATTCTCCCATGGTAAATCAAAATAGTATTTGAAAAACACAACCATGAGGATTCTATAGGTAGATGGTAAGTACTCAGTTTAAAACTCTACCAATACATAGTGGAATTCTTTGTGATGTTTTAAAGTCCTACAGTTAGGGTGGGAGAAAATGTCTACCTTGACCTGGCACAGTGGCTCACACCTGGAATCCTAGCTACTCCAGAGGCTGATGTCTTAGCATCATAGTTCAAACCAGCCTGGGAGCTAAAGACTCTGAGACCCTTATCTCCCAATTAACCACTATAAAACAGGATGTGGCACTGTGTCTCCATATGTAGGGTGGTAGTCTTGAGCTGAAGAGATCAAGGACAGTGCCCAGACCCAGACTTCAAGCCCCACAACCAAAAACAAAATAAAGCCAGGTGCGATGCCTCACACCTTTAATCCTACTCAGGAGGCTGAGGTCTGAGGATCAAGTTTCAAAGCCAGCCCAGGCACAAAAGGACCTGAGACTCTTATCTCCAATTAACCTGGAGAAAATGAGCAGTGGGCTTGGCTCAAGGGTAGGGTAGTAGCCTTGAGCTGAAGAGCTCAGGGACAACACCCAGGCTGAAGTCCAACTACCAGAACCCACAGTAAATAAATAAATAAGTAAATAAATGAAAAACAAATTTAAAGAAAGCAAATGTGTTCACATTAAAGAAACTTGGAATCTTATTTATGATTTTGTCTATTTTTCATTGTAACTCATTTAGATATCCAAGAAATGAAGGACATAATTACAGCCTGCCAGGAAAATTCAGTTGGATGTCTATGTGAAGCAGCAGTCACCAGTAGTTATACAGTGGAAAAAAGAGGGAGATTAGTGAGAACATTTGATTTGAGTTCAAAACCGAGTAGGAATAATCTGGATTCCTTAGTGATGAAGACTGAAGAATTCAGTGAGTTTCAGAACACACTCCTTTACAGTGAGCCTGATGACATACATGCTGCATCTAGGCCAGGTGTGACTCCTGTAGTTGAAGAATCCTTTAGATATTCAGAGCAGGTTAGATCAAAATGTGAGTGTTCTGATGAGCTGAAGTATTTTGAATATGGTGAAGAAGGGAAGGTTTTAAACTCAGAGAGCATATTTTTTAAGCAGAATTGGGTTTTTGTGGGAGACTCTGACAATAAACATAACCAGCTTAGAGAAGACTATGATAAGTCAACTCACAATACCCAAGCAGTAGTTCAGAGAGGGAAGAAAACAAGTGAATGTACCAGATGTGGAAAAACATACACCTAGAAATCAGCTCTTAGGAGACACTGGAGAATTCATACAAAAAAGATACCATATGAATGCAACAAATGTGGAAAGTCTTTCACCCAGAAGTTAGGCCTTAATAATCATCGGAGAACACACAGAGGAGAGAAACATTATGGATGTCATGAATGTGGAAAATCCTTCTCCCTGATGGCATACCTTATTACTTATCACAGGATACACACAGGAGAGAAATCATATACATATAACAGGTGTGGAATGTCTTTCACCAGGAAAATAGACTTTACACTCCATCGCAGAACACACACAGGAGAGAAACCTTATGAATATAATGAATGTGGAAAGTCAGTCTCCTGGAAGACAAGCCTTACTAATCATCAGACAACACACACAGGAGAGAAACCATATCAATGTAAGAAATTCCTCGGAGGCAAGCAGATCAGGTAAAAACTGGGATGATTTCAAGACTATCTGTGCACTGTAATTTTCATTGTTCAAGGTAACATTTTGGAAATATTTTTAAAATATATTACTTCACAAACATTGCTACCTTTCTCATAGTTTTTGTCCCCATTTCCTACCCCCACCCCTCCTAATCATCTTGTTGTCCTCCCTTCCCTATTCTATTCCAAAGAAACAATGATATATATATATATATATATATATATATATATATATATATATATATATATCACGAATTTGGATGTCATCCTTGCACAGGAGCCATGGCAATCTTTCCTGTATCTTTCATTTTGGATATATTTATTCCTAAGTGTTTTACTGTTTATACTAGTGTAAACAGATTTGATTCCTGACATTATTTCTAAATTGTAAATTTCTCACATATGTCCACTTAACTTTTATCCAATTATTATATCCCATTATTTCATACTGAACTGTTATTGGCAAAGAGTTTCTAAATCAAAGATAAGGTTAGCTTTGGGAGCCACTGGCAACTGCCTGTCATCCTAGCTCCGCAGGGTGTTAGGTGCTTAGGTTCCACCCTGGCAGAGGTAGAGGCTGCTGGAGCACAGTCTCCAGCAAGGCCCCACAGGCTCCAAGTTTCCACTGAGTCAGCGCTGCCAGGGGGAGTCCCAACACCAACACCAGTGTTGGGCACCATGGAGCCACCAGGCTTGTGGTGCCCTCTTATACACTTGTTAGCAAACATCTGTATCCATGGAGATCTGCTTTCTTGTGGAGCTTTCCAGTCTCTCTGGTACAATCTGCTGGTTCCAATATTAGATCTCCCCCCTCCAGCATCAATGGTGCTTCCCCAATCCTCTGTTGGTCCCTCCACACCAACAGGGTGGTGAGAAAGTGGCAGGGGTGGGTTGGGTGGTCATCTACTGGTGTGCACTGGGAGCTGGTATGCAGAGTTCACTTGGCCCGGGATCCTGGGAACTCAGGATCAGATCCTGGCCTCCTCTGCTGCTGATGCTGCAGCAACGAATCCATCTCCTCTGGCTTTGCAGATACTGCTGTAGCCTTGCTGGTACCCAGCTTCCCGGGTCTGTGGCTCCTCACATTCCTTGCCATGGGACTGAGGATGCCAAGACACGCTTTACCCTAGTATCTCAGTATCCTTGGCCCTGAAAAGGTGTCCATGCTTTGACCACTGCACACTGTTCCACCTACGTCCCATGAGTTTCTTGCTTTCGAAAATGCTAGGTCTTGTGTGCACACACCCATGTGTAAACCTGAGTGCAATCAGTGCCCACTGTCCTGTGACACATGTCTGCATTGCCTACCAGCATTGTGGGGAATCCACATTACTATGGATGACACAAAAGTTATTCAAAACTGGCAGTGGTAACACGTGCCTGTAATCCTAGCTGCAAGGAGACTTCAGATCTGAGATGTGGCAGGAGAGTCTTTGAGCCATTTTTTTATTTTGCTCGTTCTGTGCTTTGAACTTAAAGCCTGAGCACAGGCCTTGGACTGTTCCCTTAGCTCTTTAGCTCAAGGATACTGCCCTACCCCTGGACACACAGCCCCATTTCTCATTTTCTAGTGATTAACTGGAGATAAGTGTCTCTCCTTCTTGTGCCAGGAGTTTGGCTTAGTGGTATGAGGCTTGCCAATCATACACGAAGACCAAGGTTCTATTCCTTGGTACCACATATGTAGAAAAATGCCAAAATGGTGCTGTGGCTGCAGTGGTAGAGCTCTAGCCTGTAGAAAGCCCAAGGACAATGCTCAGACCCGGAGTTTCAAGGCCCAGGGCTGCCAAAAAAAATAAGCGTCTCACGTTCTTTAATGCCTAGGCTGGATAGTAGCTAGGATTACAAGTGTCAGCCACTGTACCCAGTTCCATTTTGATTTTGATCAGAGGAACAAATGCCAGACTTTGGTGGATTATGCCTATAATCCTCTGTTTAGGAGGCTGAGATCTGAGGATCTCAGTGTATTGTGTTTTTATCTCAACTACTTACAAAGGGTAAAAAGAAAGATTGTGGTCCAAGCTGATCTGATCATACACATAAACCCTACTATAAAAATGAGTAAACAAAAAGAGAAATGTAGCAGCTCAACTTGTATAGCACCTAACTAGCATGAGTGATGCCTCGAGTTTAAGCACTAGAATAGACAGAAGGGGAGCTTGAGAGAAAAGAAAATGGAGGAGTTATGATATAATCACATGCTGGAGCTATGTGAAACATTAAGTAAAGGGATTACACATGTTTTATATGAAGAGAGAATGATGATTTTCTAAAAGGCAAATTGTAAAATATGGAATTCAGATTAAAATACATGTATAAGAGTTGTCTTTCTCTAAAATGATACTTACATGCCTTTTTAGTTTAAAAGCAGTTAAAGATTTCAAAACATATAATACAAAAGTGATTAGTAATGAATCATTGTTTTCTCACCACTTTTTTCTGCTACATTCCTTATTTACAAATTTCAAAGAACTATTGTTGATGATATTTGTTATTTGTTAATTTAATCTTTCATCCTGAGTCAATAGTCTATTGTGCTCACTGTTTATGTTTGTGATCTTTCTTTAACCTTCAGTCTTGGAGCTAGAATTCAGGGCCTGGGCGCTCAAGGGTAACACACTACCACTTTGATCCACTTCTGGTTTTTGAGTACTTCACAAGAGGTAAGAGTCTCACAGTGTCTTTTCTGCCTGGGCTGACTTTGAACCATGATCCTACAGGTGTGAGCCACTGGTGTTTGGTTGAACTCATTTACTTTACCTGTTAGGTCTGTATAACCATTGCCCCCAAATACCTGCAAAGTGAGATGCAAAATTAGCTTTAAGTAAAAATCATCTGAGGATGCTGTCAGCTTTTATGCTCAAGGCTAGCACTCTACTACTCTGAGCCACAGTGCCACTACTGGTTTCCTGGTGGTTTATTAGAGATAAGGAGTCTCATGGACTTTCTTGCCCAGACTATCTTTGAACCTTAATCATCAGACCTCAGATTCCTGAGTTGCTAGGATTATAGCACCAATAGTTGAAGAGATATTTTCAGTGTATGTCTTGTGTTTTTTTGTGGAAGATCAGACAAATGTAAGTATATGGTATTTTTTCTGGGTTATTCAGTCTGTCTCATTGATTTTTTGGGTCTATTTTGGTGCCAGTACCAGCTTGTTTATGTTAGTATGGCTCTGTAGCACGATGCATTATTTTCACGTGTACTGTGAAAGAGGGATCACTTGACAGTGGTACCTGTCACATGTATGGCAGCATGTCCAGTTCCATGAATACCACTCAGTAACACCTCCTACTCAGTATCTTAGATGATGATTCCTTTTATTTTATCATCCTAAACTTAAGTGCTAAAAGACTCATAGGGTCACTCAGAGAGTACTTCAAAGGAAGTATCATTATGAGCGGTGACAGTTTCATGAATGTAACTTCTCCAGAAATTTCAAGGGAAAAGACATGGAGTGGAAGAGAGAGAATTAACAGTCCTTAGTTTAGGCTAATGTGTGGGCTTGTATCTGAGAATTTAATAGAAAAACAAATATAAAAAGTATAAAGACAGAAAAAATTGTGAGTACATATATAAAGGAAAATCAATTACAGAGTTACAACTGCTATCAGAAAAGAACTCACTTGTTACCCAGAATAGCCTAGACTGTTCTCCCAGTTATATTTCTGGAGTAGCTGGCAGGCACACCCTACTCTGCCCAGTGTTTTCTGTAGAAAATGGGATTTCACAAGGTGTGTTTACCTATGCAGGGCCAGAGGCATGATATTTCTACTCTCATATGTTCCTGAGTGCATATAAGAACACATGACATTGATTCAGACACGTCTTTATTTTCCATTAGCCAAGTATGTGTATATGCTCTGGATGACACCACAAAGTGATTTCAAGGGAAATCTGATAGTTAAGTTATAAACACTTAATGTCCTCGTTCTAATGTCAGCAAAGTGTGCAGAAAGTCCATGGCACAGTCAGACAAAATGTTTTCTGCAGGATGAGAGGAATGGTGACAAGGAAGATATTGATGTAACCTAGGAATGGCTCCTTTCAGCACAGTCCAGGACAGAACCTAGGACTAGCTGTGGAATTCAGGATTCAAAAGACAAGGTATGACTTTTACTTTGCCTATGTGTACATATTGTGCAGTGGGAAGTGGCATTTGGCCTCCAGTTTGTCTTCAGGTAGGTCTTATGTGAGAAGCTGAATAAGTCATTGGGCCCTGAGCAGTGACCCTACCTCCTTCACAATGGAATGGAACACGGAACTCTGGTAGCCCGGAACTATAACTGACATTCTGGTCAAGCCAGCTCACTTGGCCTGTGACTCTGGAAGGGGAAAGATGTTCTCATGCCTAGGAGACTGTCAGGAGACGCGGGCCTCAGGAAATGGGGAAATGGGTGTGTCTCTCAAGCCTGCAGAGGTTGGAACCGTGCCCAGCCAACAGTTCAACACCTCAGTCTATTTTCCACCAAGAAATCAATGGAAACACAAGGCAGCTCAGGTGAAGTATAGTCTAGATACCTTCTTCTTCTGTGCTTTTCTGTGCCAGTAATTATAGAATATTTTCTGTATGGTTTTCAGTCTAGTCTGTCACAATTTGAAATGTGCTCCCATTTCCAATTTAAAAGATACTTTGTCTTTACCCCTTAGAGCGACAATGACTCAGGGGGGACTGTGAATGTACCCTGTAACTTGTGGAGCCTGGAGGCAGGCCCGCTGGAGATACTGCTGATGACCGTAGTGCCTGCCCACCTGAAAGGCGATCTTGTCTTTCTTTGAAACTTTCTACATAATTATAGACTTTGGGACAATGGAGCAAGTGCTAGCCATTTTGTTAAGAAAGTGACTATTCCTTCCTCAAGCTCAGGGCTACTCAGCCTTTCCTGGCTGGGACTTGGGAATACTCGGCATCTCAGAGCCTGTGTGTTCCCCCTGGGGTGTTCTATTGGGAATGTGGGATAACACAACTGCACACCTTTTCTGATTTCCTATACCTAGCCACCCAGAACATGTCATTCCCCTCAGAAGCTACAGAAGCCTCAGAAGTCTACTTACTGAGAGGCTATGATCAGAGGCACAAGACCTTGGCACACAAATTCAGCCTTCACATGGATGAAGTCCTAGGAAACCAAATTTCCAATTAGTTAAGGTTTCAGAAGCAATCTTGGAAGCCTGTGCAGTAATGTAGACAGAGAACAGCTAGGAGGAGGGTGGGACTGACGACCCTGTGTCTACTGAACCACCAGGAAAGGAGATATTGGGCGTCCTCATTTACAGATATATGAGGCATATTTTTTTGGTTCTGATCAGTGCCTTGAATTCAGGACCTGATTTTTGTCACAGATTGTGGTGGTGCAGTGATGGAGTGGTCATCACTTGAGCCACAGCTCCCTTTTGTGCTGTTTGCTGATTAATGGAGATAAGTCTCAAGGAAATTTCCTTCACAGGCTGGTGTTGAACTCTGTTCTTTAGTGCACAACCTCCCAAATAGCTAGGATTATAGGCACAAGCCACTGTCACCATGCAGCGCATTTATTTTGGCCACATTCGTTCAAACCTCTTCAATTTTTAGAGAAAAGTATAGATTTATCCCACGTGCCTTCTTGTTATGTATTATCAACTGTGATTTATCCAACCCCATACATGTCCTCTTAGTTCTGAAAAAGAGAGCCAGAGGGTGACTTTCTCCTCCTCTTCCTCACCAGGTACAAATCGTTCTGGCCTAACTGTAAAGAAGATGAGCAAGTGAAGAATTAAGTGGGCTTTGGGTCCAAAGGAAGGGCTGTCCTTGAAACTGGATCTTTGGACTTTCTGACTCCAAGTGCAAATTTCTCCTTTGTGAACCACCAACTGTGATTTGCAGTACGGGATTGAGGCTTGGGACTTGAGTGGATGTCACAGCACACATTTGTGGGTGTGCTTCTGGTCTCAGGGATGACAGGGAGGGCTCTGTGCAGAAAGTCTACAATCAGTTTTAAAATTAACTCTCTCGATGAAATTTTGAAGACTTGTACTCTAGAATTTTTTAGCATTGAGTGGTGAAGATCATTCTGCTTGCAGGAGTGTCTACTTCTTTCACAAGTTGCATGTGTACATCTAAGATGAACAGCCTCTGCATGGGAGTCGAGCAGGAAAGGGACTTTGGTGGGAAGGTCCTGGTGATAGGGAGGGTGGCTGCTCACTCTCCTGTCACCAATCTGCCCACAGCACCCGTTGTTCCATCTTCATGATGTGGATGGACTTTTCTCCTGATGGTTTCTATGATCGCAAGAATAGACACACCCTGAATGAACTCATGTTCTAGGTGATGCTCAACATGCCCTCCTCGGATCTGCTCCTCCATTTACACATTCTCCTTCACCAGCTGGAAGAACCTGTGACCTATCAGATCAATTACAAGGCAAGGAATCCCTTGTGTGGGCGCTTGAGAGCTTGTGAGTATGGATGGAACCAGGTCCTAGGGAAACTCCTCCCAGGCTGGTGATTGTCCTTATTACTACCAGTTTGGCACAATGGCCTTTTATTGGTATTCTCTTCCAGGTAATGTGTGTTCTCTTTTAGAAAGAATATAGGCATGGTCACTCATAAAATGCACCCTACTTCCTCATCCATGTTCAGTCCAAATTCACATTGTACAGCTTTCCCCATTAGGTTCTCATGGCATTTGTGTCACCCCAGAACTTCTCTAATAATCATGTATTTCTTTCCATTCTCAGATTTGGGCCTACAGAATGCAATCACCCCAGAACTCATGACCTAGTAGCCACCAGTTATGTGTGTCTGACTGTGACAGATGGAGATCTGGAGCCATCACTACTGTATGAAGCCTGTGGATGGCATGCAGTTTTTCATTTGTAGAAAGGCCTAACTCAGTTTTGAATTTTATGGACACCCAACTTGTTCTTAAGCCCAAATGTGACAGAATGACCCAAAGATACTTCTGAAGAAGAACTAGCAGTATTTCTTCCATTCATTTTAACCCTGCCTAGATCTGCCACAAACAGTTCAAACTGGCAAACCTCTTGGTTAGCAGGATCAACCAACCCCTGTGCGGTTAATGGAAAATTTCTCCATTCTTAAATTTACTAAACTGAATAAATGTCAGGAAGAGCACTTGCCTTTCCTAAATTGGTAGATACCATTGTGGATCCTGATTTAGCCTTTCTGCCTGCAGGCAACTTTGAGCCTGCCTCCTCCACCAACACTGCTCCTGACAAATATTTTAATGTTGATTGAAGCCTAATGTTTACACCTTAAATTGTTTTAATTTTATTAAAATTTCCCTGTTCAAATTCTTGAATACAAATCAGTTTTGTTTTTTCCCATATATTTTTATTGTAATTAATAGACAGTTTACATTATATTCACCAGATAAAAGGTGCATTACTTCCCATAATTTGATAACCTTTCTTTTTTCATATATTTATTATTGTAATTAATAGAAGGGTTACATGATATTTGCCAGATAGATGGTGCATTAATTCCCATACATTGATACTCTTTTACGTGTCTTGGTCCCCATTTGCCTCCCCCACCCCTACCCTTCATCTTGTTTCCCCCCTTCCCTATCCAATTTCAAATAACCAAATACAAATAAATTCAATATATCAGATAACAAAGTTAGATACTGTAACAATATGAGATAACCAAGGGACAGCAAGAGAGATGAGAGATAACATAGTAACCTAAGAACAACAATCATTCGTTATATGGCTTATGTTTCTATATCCTAGAGATACTTTCATTTATCGTCATACTATATGGCCTTTTGTATCAAGGTTTTGTTCTATTGCAAATCTCTGCTAGTAGAGCCCAAGGTTTCTACTGATTATGTCAAATGAGGGAAACCATTGAGCCTAAGTTCCTTTGAGTCTGGCTTACTTCACTTAATATGTTTTTTTCTAAGTATTTCCATTTCCTAACAAATGGGGTAATGTCATTCTTTTTGACAGCAGCATAGAATTCCATTGTGTACATATACCACGTCTTGTTGATCCACTCATCAACTGAGGGACATCTAGGTTGGTTCCATATGTTTGCTCTGGTAAATAGTGCTGCAATGAACATTGTTGTGCTAGTGGATTTAGTATGTCCTTGTTTCTGGATGACTGGGTAAATGCCATGTAGTGGAATTGCTGGGTCATAGGGGAGCTCTATGTTTAGTCTTTTGAGGAACTGTCATACTGCTTTCCATAGTGGTTGAATGAGTTTGCACTCCCATCAAAAGTGTAGTAGTGATCCCTCCTGGCCACATCCCCTCCCACATCTGTCGTTATTAGTTTTCTTGATCCTGGCCATTCTAACTGTAGTGAGGTGGAATCTTAGAGGATCTTAGAGCCAAAAAAATAGAATGGAAGAAAGATAGCCTCTTCAACAAATGGTGCTGCCAGAACTGGTTAAGCACCTGCAGAAAACTAAAGTTGGATCTTTCTTTGTCACCCTGCACTAGAATTATCTCCAAATGGATCGAAGACCTGGAGATAAAAGCTGACACACTGAAAATTTTACAAGAAGGAATAGAAGATACAGTAGACCTCCTTGGCACAGGTTGAAATTTTCTTAATAAGGACCAAGAATCACAACAAATCAGAGAAAGGCTGGATAAGTGGAACTGCATTAAACTGCAGAGTTTATGTATGGCAAAGGACATAGCTAGTAAACTAATTAGGAAGCCTACAGAGTGGGAGAAGATCTTCACCGACTATACAACGGACAAAGGCCTCATGTAAAATATATCAACAGGTCAAAAAATTAAATCAATCCCAAACTAATCTCCAAAGTAAATTGATAACCTTATGTCTTAGTACCCATTTCCCTCCACCCTACCCCACGTCTCATCTTGTTTTCCCCCCTTCCTTGTCCAGTTTCAAATAACCAAATACAAATATATCCAATGTATCAGATAACAAAGTGAAATACTGTAACAATATGAGATAACCAAAGGACAGCAAAAGTAATGAGAGATAACATAGTACATTCAGGACAAAAATCACTCATTACATGGCTTTTGTTTCTATATCCTAGAGGTCCTTTCATTTAGTATCATACTGTATGGCCTTATGTATATAGGTTTTGCTCTATTGCAAATCTCTCACATATGGACAGATCAACCAGGCAAAATCTCAACAGAGAATCCTTAGAATTCAACAACTGTATAGACCAACTAGATCTAACATATATCTGCATATTATTTCATCCAGCAACAACACAATATATGTTTTTTCAACAGCACATAGAACGTTTTCCAAACTAGACCACATATTAGGGCACAAAACAAACCTAGGCAGATTCAGAAACACTGAAATTATTCCCTGTGCTTTCTTAGACCACAAAGGCATCAAATTGGAACTGAACAATCTCCACCAATGAAAACCCTGTAACTCATGGAGATTGATCAACACATTGTTGAATCACCAATGGGTCATCGAAGAGATCAGAACAGAAATCCAACAGTTTATGAAATTTAACAAAAAGGAGCATACAAAATACCAGGTCCTTTGGGACATAGAAAGGCAGTACTCAGAGGAAATTTTATAGCTCTGAGTGCTTACAATAACAAATTGGAAAATTTGCAAACCAACAATTTAATGTGTCACCTTAAGCACCTGGAAAAAGAGCAACAAACCAACCCTAATCCCAGTAGAAGGAAGCAAATTATTAAAATCAAAGCAGAATTAAATGAATCAAGAAACAAGGAGTTGGTTCTTTGAAAAAATTAACAAAATTGACACACCCTTAGCAAATCTTATCCAAAAAAAGGGAGCATACCAAAATAAGCAAAATCACAGATGAGAATGGTAATATTAGGACAGAAATTACCAAGATCCTGATCATCACGAAGGAATACTTTTCAAACCTTTATTCCAACAAACTGGAGAATCTAGAAGAAATGGACGAATTTCTAGTTAATATTAAACACACGGAACCAAAAAGACCTAACCCAACTAAACAGGCCTATTTCAAGCACTGAAATACAAATGGAAATAAGAGACCTTCCACCTAAGAAAATCCTAGGGCCAGATGGATTCACAGCTGAATTCTATAAGGTCTTCAAAGCAGAGCTCACACCAATACTCCTCGAGCTCTTCAACGAAATTGAAAACGAAGGCTCTTTGCCAAACTCATTCTACAAAGCCAGTATAACCCTCATCCCCAAACCAGACAGAGATTCATGAAAGAAAGAGAACTATAGACCCATTTTTTGATGAATATTGATGCAAAACTTCTCAACAAAATACTGACCAACCGTCTACAACAACTCATCAAAAAAATCATACAGTATGATCAAACAGGATTCATCACAGGGAGGCAAAGCTGGTTCAATATATGCAAATCAATTAATATAATTCAACACATCAACAGGAGGAAGGACAAAATTCACATGATTGTCTTAATAAATGCAGAAAAGGCATTGACAAGATCCAACATCAGTTTATGCTAAAAGCTCTGTAGAACATTCCTCAGTATACTAAAGGCTCTGTATGACAAACCCACAGCTATTGTTTTTTTTTCGCCAGTCCTGGGCTTGAACTCAGGGCCTGAGTATTGGTTGCCCTTGGGCTTTAAGGCTAGAACTGTACCATTTGAGCCACGGCATCACTTCCACCTTTTTCTATGTATGTGGTATCAAGGAATCATATCTGGGTCTTCATGCATGCTAGGCAAGCACTCAACCCCGAGGTCAAACTCCTGACCCCAACATTGTTCTTTTCCACATACCCTCTGATGTCCCAGCACATAGGTCCTTCATGAGGGGCCAGTGAGCTGCATTTGGGGGAGTGAATCTGCTGCATTTACTGATGAATGCAGAGAGCCAAAGAATACAGGCAATGGAGGATGTAGACTGTGGTAAGATAGGACCCTTGATGTTGAGATTCTTAAGCTATATTTTACATAACAGGTGTCTCAAAGCTGGTCCAGCTTGAACCTCAAGCTCCCACCTGTTCTTTGGGATAACTTCCCATTTCCATCCACCAAAGGAAAGGGTTGCTAAGTGAAGCACTTTGCCTCCAGTGAGCTGGACTGCTTTGTGCAAATATGAAAGAATTTGAAATCATAGAGGTAAGTCTTTCCTACAATTTTATGCTGTAAGCTGCTCCTTTCCTTGGAGATGCTCATAAAGATTTTCTAAGTGTGCATGAGGTATGACATGGACTGTTGATTTTCAAGATGTCACAATAGCTGATCTGGTGATCTCTTTGGAGAAAGGCCTGGAAAGAAGCTATCTGCACTTATCAGCTTTTTACACAGAACACTTGGGCTAGACTTTCATCTATACAAGAAGTCATTTTGGCTGATTTGCTTCCATTGAGATTGCTAACTTCAACCTCTAATATATGAGTAGATATGCTTTTATGTAAACAGATAAGAAAATCTGAGGTACTATTTTCAAGTAATGGTATTTGTGCTATAGGTATTGATTTTGTGGCAGGTGACACTCCAGGGATTTGTTTCACATTTTTTTCTTCTTTAGAATCAAGAACATGTGTCAGAATGGAAAGGGATCCTGGTCATATGACCACGTTTGTGAAGCTTCCCAGTTGGTGGCTTTGGGACACAGGGTCAAGTGTGAAAACTCACTGCAAGGTGGGCTGTGAGGGCCAGGAGTGTAGCCTATTGGTAGCATGAATGTAGCCTTGAATTTGATTCCTGGTGCCACATACACAAAAAAAAACAAAGTGGTGCTATGGTTCAAGTGGTAGAGCACAATCCTTGAGAAATCTCAAGGCCAGTTCTCAAGCCCTGAGTTAAAGTCCCAGGACTAGCAGAAAACAACCAACCCAAAAACCAAGCACATAACATGGGACATGATCCATTTCCTCTTGACCTCAAAGAATCTAAGGGACAGACCGAAGGCCTAGCTTCAAGTTCCCAAACTGGCACCAAAGCAAAAATTCTCATTCCACCAGTTGTATTTTCTCCCTTTGTGCCAGATATGGGGCTTGAAGAAAGGGACTGGACACTCTTCCTGGCTTTCCTTCTACCACTTGATGTGTAGATCAATGGATCTATGCATATATTTTTGCATTTTAGTTGTTTTATAATGCTGGGCAAGGTGATTTTGAAATGTAATTCTCACAGACTTTTTTTGCCAGGCTCTTATTTTTTAAATTTGGTAGCCTCTGGCTCAAACTCAGATCCTGTGAACTTTCCTTGAGTTTGCTTTGGTGAAGGCTACCACTCTACTGCTTGAGCCATAGCTCCACACTTTTAGCCTTGTTTATGTGGTAGTAAGGAATCAAATCCAGCGCTTCATGTATGCTAGGCAAGTTCTCTTCTATTTTTTTTGTTTCTCTTTTTTTATTAAAAGATTTTATTAACACTGATTTTTTTACATCATATTTCAAATGTCATGTTTAACAAGTATTCAAGAAGGGAATCTGTGTATGCAACCACGAGCACATAAATTTTAGAACATAGTTAAAATTAAGCTGAGAGTTTGTATATCATAGACACAGCGATCTAAGTAACATATTTATATAGTATATATGGGATCATAGATTTTTATGACTATGTAGTTGTATTTACATTTCCAAGAGGTGTCAATAACCTTAAGTATGCAAATATTGCTCTTGTACTGTTTGGATGTAGTATCCACATATAAAGAGACCAGGCCTCTTTTCTTTCTTTGGTCTTGACTTATCCCATTTAATATAATTAGCTCATTTCATCGACTTCCCAGAGAATGCCATCATTTTATCTTGTCTGTAGGCTATGTAGAATTCCATTTTCATGTGTATATATATCTATATTTATATCTGTCTATCTATCTATCTATATATATACACACACTCATCTGTAGTGTTGCATCTGGTTGGTTTCCATCACTTGGCTATTGAGTAGCGCAGCAATGAACATAGTTGTGTAGGTGTCCTTATCATAACTCAGGTTATGATTCTCAGGGCAGATGCCTAGGAGTGGCATGGTTGATTCATAGGGAAGTTCTATTTTTAGTTTTTTCAGATATCTCCAAACTGCCTTCCAGTGGCTGTACTAATTTACATTCCTACCAGCAGTGCAGTAGGGTTCCTCTTCACATCCCCACCAGCATTTGTTGATGTCTGAAGTTCTCTATTGAGCCACATTCCTGTACGATGCCCAGGCTGTCTTTATAGCATGAACCTGAGATTCAGCCTCTTAATAGACAGAAGTACACGTGAGTCTAATTTTGACAAAAAAATAGGTTAGTTCCTGGAGTTTATGGACACCTGTGCGAACAATGGCTGATGAGGGTCCAGAAGTTCCTGTTTATTCAGCCTTTGGGTACTTGGAGATAATTCGAATTGGAGGGGTTTTTTTTTATTCTTTTATTCTGCTTACTGAAGAGGAATAATTTTGGGTCTGGGGGTAGTTATTTTTATCTTTACACTTAGCTCATTGTTGTTTTTGTTCCTGTGCTGGGGATTGAACTCAAGTGCTGGTAACTGTCCCCACAAATGTTTTTTTCCTTACCATTCACAGGGAGTGCCAGTAGAGCCCAAACTACACTTAGGATTTGGGTGCGGTTTTTCATTTATTTGTTTTTAAGTTCAAGGTAGCAGGATCCATTACAGGAACCATAGCTCAAGTCTGGCCTTTTTATTACTTTGGTGGTTCATACGAGATAAAAGTCCACTGGAAACAAAAGGAAATTACACGGATGATTGACATCTGAGGATCATGGTTAAAAGCAGTCCGGGGCAAGAAAGTTTCTGAGACTCTTTATCTCCAATGAACCACTCAGAGTGAGAAAGTAGTAGAGATCTACTCTTCAACAAAAGACCAATCAAGTTAAGTTGACCACTGGTAGGCACACACTAAAGCAAGTCCCATGGATTTTACTGCTCAGGCTGGCTTCAAACCACAGTGACCTTCAGTGACCTTAGCAAGTGGGATATAGAAATGAACTGTTTTTGTTTTTCTTTATAAGTCGACTGAACTCTAGATATTTATTCAACATATGTCCTGGTGAAGATTTATGAATTGGCTATAATCACAACATTTTTCACAGATGTTAAGCATTAGTCACTATGTAAATACTAATAAAAACTAAATTTGTATCACCTCATATTCACTAAATATCTATAAATTTTATTTTTATACTTTTTCCAGTACTGGGACTCGAACTCAAGGCTGACCACTGTCCTTGGACTTTCTCAAGGCTAGAGTTCTATCACTTGAGCCCCAGCACCATTTCTGGCTTTTTTCTATATATGTGGTACCGAGAAATCAAACCCGAGTCTTCGTGCATGTTAGGCAAGCACTCTACCACCAGACCAACCACCTGGCAATTTATTTTTATTTTTTTAAAGAATTTATAACATTATATTGAGGAATGTTCCATGGATTTCTAGTTTCTCCAGAGCTTTTAACATAAAGGGGTGTTGGATCTTGTCAAATGCCTTTTCTGCATCTATTGAGATAATCATGTGATTTTTGTCCCTGCTCCTGTTGATGTGTTGAATTATATTAATTGATTTGCATATGTTGAACCACCTTTGCCTTCCTGTGATGAAATCTGTTTGATCATAGTGTATAATTTTTTTGATGAGTTGTTGTAGATGCTTGGCCAGTATTTTGTTGAGAAGCTTTGCATTGATGTTCATAAAAGAAATAGGTCTATAGTTCTCTTTCTTTGATGAATCGCTGTCTGGTTTGGGGATGAGGATTATACTTGCTTCATAGAATGAGTTTGGTAAAGAACCTTCCTTTTCAATTTCGTTGAAGAACTTGAGGAGTATTGGTGTGAGCTCTGCTTTGAAGACCTTATAGAATTCAGCTGTGAATCCATCTGGCCCTGGACTTTTCTTAGGTGGAATGTCTCTTATTGCCATTTCTATTTCAGTGCTTGAAATAGGCCTGTTTAGTTTGGTTAATTCTTGGTTCAGTGTGGGTATGTTAATATTGACTAGGAATTCATCCATTTCTTCTAGATTCTCAAATTTGTTGGCGTAAAGGTTTGAGAAGTATTCCCTCATGATATTCTGGATCTTGGTAATTTCTGTCACGATATTACCATTTTCGTCTGTGATTTTTGTTTATTATGGTATGCTTCCTTCTTTTTTTGGTAAGATTTGCTAAGAGTTTGTCAATTTTGTTAATTCTTACAAAGAACCAACTCCTTCTTTTGTTGATGCTTTCTATAGTTTTTTTGGACTGCAATCCATTTAATTCTGCTTTGATTTTAATAGTTTGCTTCCTTCTAGTGGGATTAGGGTTAGTTTGTTGCTCTTTTTCCTATTTGTTATTGTAGGCACTCAGAGCTATAAATTTTCCTCTGAGTACTGCCTTTCTATGTCCCAAAGGACCTGGTATTTTGTATGCTCTTTTTGTTAAATTTCATAAACTGTTGGATTTCTGTTCTGATCTCTTCAATGACCCATTGGTGATTCAACAATGTGTTGTTCAATCTCCAAGAGTTACAGAGTTTTGTTGGTGGAGATGTGGGTTCAGTCCAATTTGATGCCCTTGTGTTCTGAGAGAGTGCAAGGAATAATTTCAGTGTTTCTGAATCTGCCCAGGTTTGTTTTATGGCCTAAAATGTGGTCTGTTTTGGAAAATGTTCTATGTGCAGCTGAGAAAAACATATATTGTGTTGTTGCTGGGTGGAATAATCTGCAGATATCTGTTAGATCTAGTTTGTCTATATAGTTGTTCAATTCTAAGGTTTCTCTGTTGAGTTTTTGCCTTGTTGATCTGTCCAAAGGTGAGAGTGGTGTGTTAAAGTCACCAACAATCACTATGTTTTGATCTTCGTATAGTTTCAGTGAAAGTAAAGTTTGCTTGATGAACTTCGGAGTTCCGGGATTCGGTGTGTGGATATTTAGGATGGTTATATCTGCCTGGGGGAAAGATGCCTTTAGTAGTATGTAGTAACCCTCTTTGTTTTTTCTCACTAATTTTAGTTTGAAGTCTATTTATCTGAAATGAGATGGCAACTCCAGCCTGTTTATGGGGGATATTAGATTAATAGAGTTTATGCCAACCTCTCATTTTCAAAAGATGTTTGTTTTTTTGGGTGAGATGTGTTTCTTGAAAACAGCAGAATGATGCATCTTGTTTTTTGATCCAACTAGATAATCTATGTCCTTTAATTGGAGAGTTTAGTGCATTGATATTAAGAGTCAGGATTGAGAAATATTTATTAGTTCCGGCCATTTTTACAAGCTTTCATTAGGGCCTGTGTCTTGACAGTTATTGTGGTACTTACATGTTATCTGTTTTAGGTGCCATGTCTTTCTCTGCATTACATGTGTGTTGCTTTTCTATGTGTAGAACATCTTTGATAATTTTCTGTAATGTTGGTTTGGTTGCTACATAATGTTGAAACTTTTCCCTGGAATGGAATGTTTTTATTGTTCCCTCAGTTATGAATGAGAGCTTAGCTGGATACAGTATTCTTCATTGGTAGTTATTTGACTTCAGGGCATGGCATATATCCTTCCAATCTCTTCTTGCTTGCATGGTCTCTGCTGAGAAATCCGAGGTTACTCTGATTGGTTTGCCTTTATAGGTGATGGTTCTCTTCTCCCTGGCAGATTTTAGAATCCTATCTATGGCCTCTATTGATCCAGTTCGGATTATAATGTGTTGGTGGGATGTCATTTTCCAATCAGGTCTGTTTGGGGTTCTAAAAACTCCTTGTATCTGGATGGGCCTGCCCTTCTGAATATTTGGGAAGTTCTCTGAGATGATTCCCTGAAGTGTATTTCCAATACCATTGACCTCTTTCTCCAGACCCTCCTCAATAACAATGAGCCTTAAATTAGGCTTTCTAATTGTATCTTGGACCTCTTGTAACGTTTCTCATATTTCCTAGATTTGAACTGACTCATTTTCTGGAAATTCTCACTTCTGCATTGTCTAACCTGCGATCAAAGCTATCTGCTTTATTCTTTATCTCCCTTGCTTCTAATTGTTCATTTTTGATGCCTTGCCTCCCTTATTTTAGATCATGTATGAATTTCTTTAGCTCCTTGATTTCCATTTGAGTGGTCAGCTCAGCAGCTTTATTCTCTTTGGACATTTGTTGGAATTCACTCACCTTTTTGTTTGTGCATTCTATGAATTCATCCATTTTTCTTTGAAAAACCTTTATTATGGCCTCTTTAAGGCTTCCCCTTTTTCACATATCACCTTGTTTATGGTTTCCTCTTGTTTAGCTGTGGCCTCCTCCCTTATCTCTTTCTTTATGTTTCACATTTTTCATTAATGATGTTTATCAATTGCATTTGTATAGCACTTGGAAGACTCTCCTCTAGATTTGCCACTGACTGCTCCATTGCCTGTTTATGTTGCGTGGGAGATGCTATTCCTTGATTTGACATTTTTCTTGAGTTTCTTGTTCTGCCCATTTGAGGATAGGAGCAAGATTAATACTAAACAAGATTATAATTTTTAAAATATAACCAACCTAGATCTTTTTAGTTGGCTGACAGTAGATATTAGCTCTTTTTGATTGGTAATAACACTCTCTCTTTCTTTTTGTACACTTACAGACAAATCTAATACAATCACAGATGACCGATTTATGGCCGAAACAATAAGCCCCTCAATCCAATTTCTATTGTATTTAAGTCCCTCTGGACCTAGAGCATAATTGAACACCTAGATACACAGCATTGCTCAACAACCATCAAATATAGATCCATGCATTATAAGAGTTGAAGGAAGAACAGAGGACCAGAGATTGAAGGGAGGTAGGAAAAGAATAATACAGGAGTGTAAGAATATTATAGTAATGAAGAAAGGATATTGTGTAAGGATAACTGACCTAAGGTGATAGACAGGTAGAGGATTTATGTAGAAAGTTTAGATGAACTTAGATAAAACTTATCAAAATAAGAAGAGTAATAAGAATATGTAGAGAAAAGAGAGAGGTTGATATAGGAAATTTCAATGATATAAATTTTAAAAAGAAAAAGAAGGAAAAAGAAACAGAACAGCAACAAATAAAAGAAAACAGAACACACACACACACACACACACACACACACACACACACACACACACACCAAAAACAAAAACAAAAAAGAAAAGTTGGGGGGAGATTTCTCACTGTTCTGAGTTCATACCAAAGAGATACTAGGGTTGAGAACCAGGAGTTTAAAAACAGGTGACTGTATCAATATGGATATCGTTTTATTCAGACTGTACCCAGAGCTGTAACTTTGTTTCTAGGAATGACCACAATGACAGCAGGATTGCGGGAAAAGAGAGGAGAAAAAAAGAAAAAAGGGAAAAAAAGGAATGAATCATAACATTAGAAAAAAAGTTGTAGGTTAAATGGCAAGGAGGAAAATAAGAACATTTGAAAAAGCAAATGAAATGGGGTAAAAGAAAAAAATAAAAAGGGTATTCTTCAGGTTTTTTTGGGGGGGGGCAGGATAGGAAACTTCTGTCTCCACTAAATTCAGGATCTAAACACTTCACAAAGTCTTTTTCTCTTGTGATTTGGCTTTGCAGTTTTTCGGATGAGATTGCTTGTTTGGTAAAACAAAGCTGAATGATCTGAGGGCAGCTTCGTTTACCAGATCTGCGGTAGGCACAGGGAACGGACTTCAGCTGTACTGGGGCCGGATTTCTGGCTAAGAGATCTCTGGGAAATCCTTTGCCAGTTAGAAAGATGGCGCTGTCAGCAACAACTCTCAGGCTCCAATTGCTTTGGCCTCAGTCCTTGTCAGCCGTCAAGATGGTGCTACTCTCAGCTGGAGGGGGAGGGGCTCCCGCCCACTGCCGTTCCCTGAACAGAAGTGGAAACTTTTCAGAGGTACTCACAAATTGCTGGATTCTCCGGTTCTGTGAAGCTGGCAGGTCCGTGCACAGACAGGTGTTGGCACTGGGCTTGTGCAGGCTCTGTGTGGCTCTGTCTGCAGCCGGTGGGTCTGCGCTGCTGTGGAGCACTTTCTCTGCTCTGATTCAGAAGAGCCTTTGTCTCCCCGGCCGCTCCGCTGTGGAGCTCCATGCTCTCTTTTTGAGGTGGTATTCTTCTTTTTTACTCTCTGCCTGAGTTCTCTGTGGTCTTAAGCTTACTTAGTATCAATTTCTGTTAGAGGACTGTCTCTTGCACTGCCAGTACATGAATCTTGGCAGGAGCTCAGTACATCTCACCCTGAACTGCCACCACCTTCCGCCTGAATTTGTCCTCAGCCTGGCCACTTTTTGAGAGAATGCCCAGCCCCTAAGACATAGTGGCCTCCTCCCCCATCCCTTTGCACCGGATGCAAAAGAGGGAAACATTGGGCCTCTGAATGTCGATCAAAAACTGATAATCAGGGAAATCCATTACCCAGAAACAGGGAAACTTGATGAGGGGCCCACCTCAGGGCCCCAAGCCAACTATGGGATCGAACCCTGGGGCTGTCAGGTTCATCCCCCAATCTCCAGATCATCTAATGTCATCTCCCTCATGCGAGCAAAGCCAGGTAGTGCAGGACTGGACCTCTGTGCCACCTCCCAATCAATATTAACTCCTGATTCCGGGACTCAGATTCTGTCCAGTGGAATTTTTGGCCCTCTGTCCCCGAACACATTTGGCTTAATTTTGGGACGTGGAAGCTCCACCATCCAGGGTCTTAATATTTCACCAGGCATTATTGATAATGATTATACTTGCGAAATAAAAATAGTGGCAACTGCTTCTCAAGGACCTGTAATTGTTTTCCCTGATCAGAGGATTGCTCAGTTGGCATTGCTACCTCTCATTGCTGACAACCCCAGTCACAAACGCCGGAGAGGCATCATAATTTTGGTTCCTCAGATACAGGAAATTACACATAAGAGACCTTTATTAAAGTTAAAGTTAGATGGAAGGATTTTTGAGGGCATTGTTGATAGAGGAGTAGATGCTAGTATTATTTCCAATAGGGATTGGCCTTCAGCCTGGCCCCTTAACCCTTCTATGACTCACCTAAAAGGAATTGGACAAACTTCTAACCCTCTTCAGTTCTAAAATTATTCTGTGGTAAAACAAGGAAGGAAATCAAGGCATGATGCAGCCTTATGTGTTCACCGGCATCCCAGTTAACTTATGGGGCAGAGACATTCTTTCTCAGATGGGACTCATTATGTGCAGCCCCAATGAATTAATTACTCAACAGATGCTTAATCAAGGATATCGCCCAGACCAAGGGCTAGGAAATCAGTCATTGGAGGATTTGGACCTCTTCTAGATAAAGAATCCCTCCTACATTCCCTTTTTGATAACCACTGTAATTGCCATGGGGGATGGGTTAGTAGAATTCCCACTATATACCTTCAACATGTAGACTGTGGTGCTATTGATGCTTATTTGCCACTCATAAGCAGTAGTGTGGGAGGATTTCTGCAACCAGAATGGCAGTGTGCTGATAAGCCTAAGACCATTCACCCCTAAAAGGCCAACCAGGATCATGTCCTCCTTCATGTACCTATGTTATGTAAACCAGATGCATTCCTCCTGCTATGATAAAGTACAGGAATGTGTTTCTAATAATAATTATTATTTCAT
The DNA here is from genome assembly GCF_031878675.1 of Megascapheus bottae. Classification (NCBI taxonomy): domain Eukaryota; kingdom Metazoa; phylum Chordata; class Mammalia; order Rodentia; family Geomyidae; genus Megascapheus; species Megascapheus bottae. The sequence goes on along the minus strand of NW_028327533.1, from coordinate 985,711 downwards.
TGCTGTTTTAAAACAAACAAAAAATGCTGTAGCAGGTGGTGATTGGAGTAATAACCTTCAAGTGCTGGGTTCCACTAATAAATATACCTAGGCCTCCTGTTTGGGAGTTGCAGGACAATACAGCCATTGGCCCAAGCATGCAACAATTCACAGTTCGAATGGAGGAGGCCTAAATGATGTTATCAGAGATGCCAAAGTTCATAAAAGTTAAAGAAAATTATATCCTAAAATTAATTACCATCCATTAGCCCTCTCCAAGCCTAAACAGACAGATGTACATACTGCTAATATTTTAGAAGCTACTCATAGCATGCTTAATTATTCCAATCCTTCATTAGCGGAAAATTGTTGGTTGTGTATGTCAATGGGCACACCAATCCCAATCGCTATTCCAAGCAATAACTCCCTTAGCCCTATTAAATCTACCTTAAATTGCAGCCTTAACCATTTCTTTAAAATTTAACCTGTTGGCTTTAATGCTTCTTTGTGCTTTTTTGGTCAATCTCAGAATAATACCTTTGATAAGAATGTAGGAATAGTTTCTTTTAGCGATTGTTTAGCAGTTACTAATTATTCTTCTCCTATTTCCCTTTGCCCTCCTTTAGGAAAGGTATTTGTTTGTGGAGGCAACCTGGCTTTTACCCAACTTCCTATAAATTGGACCAGAGTTTGTGTACTTGCTTCATTGCTCCCTGATATAGACATTATTCCTGGAGGTGAACCTTTGCCAATTCCCAGCTTAGAAATGATAGGAGGAAGACATAAGCGGACTGTTTTTATTCCCCTCCTGGCAGGATTGGGAATCACTGCAGCCCTAGGTGCAGGAACAGCAGGATTAGGAGTGTCACTACACTCTTACATTGTCACTACACTGTTAAATTGTCCAATCAGTTAATAGAGGATGTTCAGGTCAGCACTATCAATGACCTTTAGGATCAGATTGACTCCCTGGCTGAGGTAGCTCTTCAGAATAGAAGAGGGCTAGATCTACTCACCAAAGAACATGGAGGAATTCGTTTGGCTTTACAGGAGCAGTGCTGCTTTTATGCAAACAAGTCCGGGGTTGTGCGAGACAAGATTAAGAACCTCCAGGAGGACTTGATCAGACTACACCGAGAATTGTTTGATAACCCCTTTTGGACTGGATTAAATGGATTGTTCCCTTATCTCCTTCCCCTCCTAGGTCCTTTGTTTGGTATTTTGATTATTGTATCCATAGGACCATGCATATTCAATAGAATTATGAGCTTTGTAAAACAGCAAATTGACTCCCTGGCATCTAAACCCCTTCAAATTCATTATCATAGGCTAGATTTAGCCACTTAAGAGGCGGGTGAAAGCACGGAGGCCACCATCTCCTACTATCCAAGCAGATCTATCTCTTGCTTGATAACCTTAGCCATGGATGGGTTGCATTTTTATCATTTTTAAACTAGAGATAACAAAAACATGCCTCTGTGTATAGATAGTGTTGTAGAACTTTTGCTATCATGCCTGGCTTGGTGGAAGTATCAGATGTCAGCTATTTTAGATGAAATTCCAGTTTCATCATTACTGTGATGATAAGCATAGTAGCACTCACAAATATTCTTTTGTTTCTCTATACCCTTTCTTGTCCCTTCTCTTTCACTCCCTTTTTTGTTCTTTTTTCTTTTGCAGACCTGAGGCTTGAACTCAGGGCCTAGGCACTGTCCCTGAGCTTTTGTTATCAAGGCTAGCATTCTGCCGCTCTACCATGTGGTGAAACAGCACATCTAGTTTTCTGCTGGTTTATTGGAGATAAGAGTCTCATGGACTTTCCTGCCTGGTCTGGCTTCGAACCTTAATCCTCAGATCTCAGATTCCTGAGTAGCTAGGATTACAAGTGTGAGACCCTAGCACCTAATCTATCCCTCCCTCCCTTCCTTCTTTCATCTCTCCCTCCTTCCCTTCCTCCCTCTTTCCTCCCTTCCCCTTTCCCTTTCTCCTTCTCTCTATCGCTCCTACCTTCCCTCCTAATTTCCTTCTTTCCTTCCTACTTTCCCTCCTCCTTCCCTTTCCCTTTCCCTCCTTTCTCTTTTTTGCCAGTCCTGGGCTTGAGCTCAGGCCCTGAGCCCTGTCCTTGGACTTTCTCAAGGCTAGAGATCTACTAATTGAGCCTCAGCACCACTTCCGGCTTTTCTATATATGTGGTACCAAGGAATCGAACCCAGGTCTTCATGCATGCTAGGCAGGCCCTTTAACCACTAGGCCAAACTCCCATACACTTTCTCTTATTTTTTTGTCAGTCATGGAGCTTGAACTCAAGGCCTAGGCACTGGCCCTGAGCTTTTATTTACCACACTGAGTAACAACACCACTTCCAATTTTCTAATGGTTCATTGGAGATAACAGTCGTAGAGGCTTTGCTGCCTGGGCTAGCTTTGAACTGTGATCCTCAGATGCCTGCCTCCTGAATAGCTAGGATGACAGGTGTGAGCTAGTGGCACTTGACTCACACCATATTTTTAAATAAGAAACTAAGTATAGCAGAGAAAAGCAACACTCAAGCCCCAAACATCAAACACCCAACAAGAGACAAAAGCAATAAAAAAAATCCCCCCAATAAACAAACACACACAAAGTAAGTCATATAAACAGGATATAATGAAAATGAATACAACTGTGATTGCAAATGTGGTATGAAGAAATGAGCTTGATCTAGTGGTAGAGTGCTTGCCTAGAATGCAATTAGCCCTGGGTTCAATTCCCAGGTACCATTATACATAGAAAAGGCTGGAAGTGGTGCTGTGACTCAAGGGGTAGAGTGCTAGCCTTGAGCAAGCAAAAGGACAGTGTCTAGGCTCTGAGTTCAAGCCTCAGGACTGCCAAAAGAAGAAAGAAGAAGGATGGATGGAAGGAATGAAGGAAAGAAGGAGGGAAAAAAAGAAAAGACAAGGATGGGAGTAGCAGAGGGGAAGAAAGGGCAGGACAATCAATCAACTCCACATGCACATAAACAGAAACCCAATAATGGGAGAAAACACTGTGGCTTTCATCTAGTATTCTAACCACAAAGAGCTCAACTCAAAAATGGTAAAAAGCCAGACACTGGCAGCTCACATCTCTAATCCTAGCTACATGGGAGGCTGAGCTCTGAGGACTGTGGTTCAAAGCCAGGAAAGACCCCGAGACCACTTTCTCCAATGAATCAGCAAGTCAAGAAATGAAATTGTGGCTGAAGTGGTAGTTTGGGTGAAGGGAAGCTAAGCCAGACCTTAAGGTCCTGAGTTCAAGCCCTAGACCAAAAAGAAAAAGGGAAATGGAGTAAATATTTCTTCAGACCAAATCTATATCTGACCAATCAGCATAGAAAAGGAGGCTCAACTTAGTCATTTGAGAAATGAAAATTAAAAGCACTACAATATATCCAGTTCATCCCCAAGTAGATGGGCCATAAAAATAAAAGGAAATAAGTTGCATGCTAGTAGCTCATACCTGTCATTTTTAGCTTCTCAGGAGACTGAGATATGGGGACTGTGATTTAAAGTCAACCTTGGGCACCTCCAATGAACAACCAGAAAACCAGAAGTGGTGCAAGTGGCTCAAAGTGATAGAGCACTAGCCTTGAGTGAAGTGCTCAAGAACAATACCCAAGGCCTGAATTCAAACCCCCACAACCAACAAAAACAAACCAAACAAACAAAAACTGATTCATCTGACCTCAGGTCAAAATGACAGCCTTCAGTGGAAAGGACCAATTACATAGTCTTGTTGGGAATGTAAACTAGTGAAATCTCAATGAAAGTCAGTGTGGAGTTTTCAGAAGAATCTAAAAACATACCTATCTTATGATTCAACTATACCATTCATAGACATATAAATAAGGTTAGACAATATATGAGAAAGTCTCCTACACACAGTATTTATTGAAGCTCTCAATAAGAGCCAAATGGTGGAATCAATGGAGTTGTCCAAGCAATGAGTGGATAAAAAATGTGGTATCTGAATATGACAGACTAGTGTAGAGGTGTAAAGATAAACAAAATGACAGCATTTGCAGGGAAATATGTATAACTGGAGACCATCCTGTTGAGTAAGATAAATCAAGATCAGAAAACCAAATATCATGTTTTTACTCATTTGTGGAACGTAGACTACGGTCCCCCTCTTTCTCTCTCTCCTACAGACACATAGACACACATACACACACAGAAACACACACACACACATTTTATATGTGTCTGTGAAGTCTCACTGAGTGTTGTCAAACAATATGACTAAGGGGATGGGGAAAGAGATACAGAATAGGTTAATCTCATTAAAATGCATGTGCAAGATTTAGAGGTGAAGCTCTTTGGTGAAATTAATTTTATAGAATAATAATAACATCAAAGCACTCATAGAATGACAGGAAAATAGAAAGGGTCTGATGGACCAGGCACTGGTGACTCACACCTGTCGTCCTAGATACTTAGGTGGCTGAGATCTGAGGATTGTGGTTCAAAGCCAGCCAGGGCAGGAAAGTCCATGAGACTCCAATGAACTACTCAGAAAAACTGGGAAGTGGAGCTGTGGCTCAAGTGGGAGAGTGCTAGCCAGCTTTGAGCATACAGAGGCTCAGGGAGAGCACCCAGGCCTGAGTTCAAGCCCCAGGACCAGCAATAAATAAACAAGTAAGTAAATAAAAATCAAAACTAACTTAGGTTGAAATGCAGTTCCCATTGTAATTCCCTCTCCAGTTGTTGAGAGGCGGTGAGGACTTCAGGTTTTCATTTCTTTCTCATGGACTTGGGTTCACTAGATGGGAAGACTTCATTCCTAGTGCTGATTTGGACAGTAGGAGAGCAAGTGGTTGCAGGGAGAGACTGCCATCTGCTGGCACAATAACATGCACTTTGCAGTCATTTCCAATTTTCACCAGCAGTAACACAGCAGCAGGCAATTCTCCCAAGGCTCTTGGATTTTTCTAGTCTCCAGAGCCATGAGTGCAGGAACCTTTAAAACTCTTTTTAAATTACACAGCCTGAGGAACTCTGTGAGGGTAAAAGACAACAAATGGACTAGGACATCCTGAGTGTCTCAGGGACTTTCCTCACCTAGGCTGGCTTTGAACCAGAATCCTGAGATCTTCAGACTTCTGAGGAGCTAGGATCCAGATGTAGCCACTAGTGCCTGTATAGTCCATATGGTAATTTCTGTACAATCATTAGTGCATAGCCTCTAATAGACAAATAAGTGTTTTTTGCAACCTTAAATAACTTTCAGATTGGCTTTCATGAAGACTCTGTTTTGTTTATTGCCAGAGCTTGAACTTAAGGCATGGATGCTTGACCCTACCTTTCTGTTCAAGCCTGGTGCTCTTCCACTTGAGAAACAGCTTCACTGCCAGCTTTTTACAGGTTTACAGGAGATCAGAATCTCATGGAATTTCCTGTTTGGGCTGATTTTGAACCATGATGCTGAGATCTCAGCTTCCTGAGTAGCTGGGATTACAGGCATTGGCCACTGGTGCCCAGCTGAAGACTTGGTTTGAATGGGAGATTTTTGACTCCCTTGAGAGACAATTATTTCTGCAGAGAAATAGAATGTTTTCCTTAAAGCTCTTTCCTTACACAAGTGGAGTATGGCTGTAAAGCACACATGGAAGTTTTTGTATATTTTTAACTCAGACAGTATGCAAAATAACATCCTAATTTTCAATTAATAGGACTATCTCTCCTAAATTTAACTTAGAATATTAAAATTTTTTGATCTACAAGTAAGCCCAATAGATAGTAGAAGACAAAAAAATTACACAGTGACCACAGGGAATAAACTAAAGATGGGGGGGCGGAGAAATAACTGCAAACAGTACAATAGAAAAACCCAAAGGAGGATATTCTTAGGAGAGGATCATAAAGGCTTAACAGCTATGTGCATGTAATCTATAAAATGATGCTTATTAAAATGAACTCCAAGAAATGAAAACAAGATATTTTTTAAAATTGTACTATTTATGGTTCTTTGTTATTTTCTTTGCATTTTCCCCCTTTTGTTGCTGTTTTTGATTTCTGCACTGTTTGTCTTGCATGTAAGTTTATCAGATTTGTTAAGCACAGAAATGGGGGGTGTGGGAAAAAGGATAAACCAATTCAACAGTGATACTTACTAGACACTATATTGGGAATGTATTATACAACTTGGGGGATCTGGGGGGTTGGGAGGGGAAAAACTGGGAGAAAAGGAGGGAAGAGGTGTTCAAAAAGAAATGTACTCAATACCTCACTCATGTAACTGTAACCCCTCTGTACATCACCTTTACAAAAATGTTTTTCTTTTGAATTTGACTGTCTGCCTGTCATAGAAAGGAAATATATACTTGAAACTAATATTGCTGTATTAGACATAAAAACTTGGGCTGGAAATGTAGAGCATTTGCCTAACATGAAAAAGGCCATGAGTTCAATCCCTCATACTGCAACAGATCTGTCAATCTGTCTATATATGTATCTTATCTCTGTCTGTTTACTTACCTACCTACCTACCTACCTACCTATCTATCTGTTGATCTAATTGATGATGTATGTATGTATGTATGTATGTATGTATGTATGTATGTATGTATGTATGTATCTCTTGATCAATCTATCTAATCTATGTATTTTATGTATATATGCCTTCATGTATGTATGTATCCATCCATCCTTCCATCTATTCATGCATATATCCATCTATATACCTATGAGGGGAGTGGGGGAGAAAGAGAGGGAAACAGACATAGACAAAGAAGATTTTCACGGTATATAATGTGATTTCCCTCTGGACTTTGAATTTAGTGCTGCGCTAGTTTGTCGCCGCTCTTTGGAGGGGGTTGTGGTGAACATACCTAGTCCAGGACCATCGGCTTCCAAGCCAAGTCCTTTAGAACAAAGTCACTTAGGTGCACAGTAGCTCTGGCAGCCTTGTATTGGACAGCTCAGCTAGGCTGTGGGTGTTAGGCCTCCTGAAATTGGCCAGTGAGTGTACTAACCCACATAGTGTGCTCTCTTCGCTCAGGTGAGGCCCAGTGCTGTGTTTACCAGGGTTGCCTGCCAAATATTGAAGGATTGGGCTTGCTGAGCATGCATAGTGTCTGCTGGCTCCTCCCTCTTCTCTGGTGCAGAAGTTCCTGGACTATCCCTTCACCCCTCTTACTCCCCCACCCCCGCTCCAGGGCGTACATGGAACAAAGCCCAGGGAGCTGTGTAAGCCCTGGTCCGGCAATTGGTTCCACCTGAACAGCCCTTGAGGCCGGATTACCTTGTGGAGGACACGGGGCTCAGGAGGAGATTATGACACCAGGCAAGGATGGGGGTTAGGGAAGTAGGGTCCTGGCGGGCAGCGCCCCCTTTCTCCAGCTTGCCCAGGAGAGGGAGGGAGGGAAAGAGAGGGCAGGCTGGGGGAATCGGAGAGGGGAGGCTGAGACCTCCTCCAAGCCACTAAGCTTTCTTCCCACCCTAGGCTCCTATCCCTGCACACCTCGGAGAGGCCTCAGGCCCAGGCAGACTTTAGCAGCAGGGCAGACTTGGTTTAGGGTTCAGATCATTTTCGTGCTCTTCACTGACAAATCTACAAATCTATGCTACACACACACACACACACACACACAATTTAGTAATCCAGCAAGTTCTTCCAATGGAGTCACTTTCAAATCCAGTGACAGGGCCGGGAGTTTGGCCTAGTGGTTAAAGTACTTGCCTAGCATGTACGAAGACCCAGGTTCGATTCCTTGGTACCACATACACACACAAAAAAAGCCAGAAGTGGTACTGAGGCTCACGTGGTAGAGCACTAGCCTTCAGAAAGTCCAAGGACAGTGCTCAGGCCCTGAGCTCAAGCCAAGGACTGGCAAAAAAAATCATATCCGGTGACATTCTAGCTACTCAGGAGGCTGAGATCTGGGGATCACAGTTCGAAGCCAACCCCGGGGTAGGAAAGTCCCCCTCAGACTCTTTATTTCCAGTCAGTGGACTCAGCTGAAGTGGGAAGTGGTTCTGTGGCCCAAGTGATAGAGCGCTATCCTTGAGCACAGAGGCTCAGGGACAGTGCCCAGGCCTTGAGTTCAAGCCCCAGGATTGGCAAAAAAAAGTCTATCATGAGGAAAAATGTTGAAATAATATTATCAACCTCAGACTCTAATGTGGTCGAGAAACATTTCCGATCAAGAGGACAGGAGGCTATATTCTTGGATTAAAAAGCAGAAAAATAATGACTTTCTCCTATTCCTTCTGTTCCCCTCTGTACTGTTTTTGATGATAACCTTGGGCCACCTAGAACTAGATCTTCCAGTTCCCTAGATTAGCCAGCTCCTGTGCAGGCCTGTAAGATTAGCAATGTGTATGTATATAGGACCTGGGGTCAGCTTGGTTCAATGACCACGAGGCCGACTGTATCTGACAATTGATACATGGCAGACTTTTCAGTATATTACACACTTTAAGTCCACTTCTGGCCTTGCAGCCTGTTTTTTTAGTTCACCCCAGTTACTTGGCACTCAGGTTGGTGTGTCTGCAATGTTTTCCACATACTCTAGAATTATCAGGGCTGTCTTGAAAGAAGTTTTAGGGAAAGAGAAGGTCGCCAATGACAAACTACTCAGCCACAGAGTTTGCTAGTGTCTGGTGCATTTTAAACTTTTCTTTCTGTATTTCTTTTCCATTTGATCTTTCTTTTTGCCAGTCCTGGGTTTGAGCTCAGGGACTGGGCCCTGTCCCTGAGCTTCTTTTTGCTCAAGGTTAGTTCTCTATCACTTGAATCACAGCGCCACTTCTGGCTTTTTCTGTTTCTGTGGCACTGAGGAATTAAACCCAGGGCATCATGCATTCTAGGCAAGCACTCTACCACTAAGCTGCATTCCCAGCCCTAAGTTTTCTTGAATGATTGATATGATGATTTGTTTCCTGTTACATTCTCAACAGAGTATGAAACCATGGAGTCTGAACTTTTTTAGTATTCTCCTAGAATACAGAACCCATCTGAATATGAGGGACCAAAAGAGCCACACACCCCTTCTGTACTGTCTCCTGGGAACAGAAGCCAACAATCATCAAATCACTAGAGTAGATACAGATAACATAACTTTAATTTGAAATATTAAAAATGCATGTGTTGGACCATTAGAAGGCCCAGGTTATACTTGAAATATACCATTTTGATTCTCAGAAACTCAAGAATATATTGACTGAGACTATCTGGAATTGATTCATATATAATATAAGAATATGCAATGTATATAACAATATATAATAAAAGATACTGTATAATATCCAATATATAATATACATACCTATATATATGTACATATGTATCTCTATATATACACACATATATACTATATTTAGGTGATATGTACTACTTTGAGCCACATATATACCATATACATAGGTAATATCTGAATTTTTTTGAAGGTAAGATTTCCGTGTGTATGTGTGTGTGTGTGTGTGTGTGTGTGCGTGGGTGTGTATGTATTGTGTCAGTCATGGGGCTTCAACTCAGGATCTGGGTGCTCTCTCTGAGCTCTTTCACTTAAGACTAATGCTCTACCATTTTGAGCCACAGCACTGCTTCTGTTTTCTGGTGGTTCATTGGAGATGAGAGACTCACAGACTTTCCTGCCTGGGTTAGCTTTGAACCGAGATCCTCAGAACTCAGCCTCCTGAGTAGCTAGGATTGTAGGATTGAGCTACCAGTGCCCAGTGCATGCGTGTGTGTGCTTGTGTGTGTGTGTGTGTGTGTGTATTTTAATATGTGCTCCCATATTTTTTGTAATCCGTGCAAAATGACACAGGAAATGTAAAATGTGCCTTATCTATATTAAGAATCATCAAAGTGAACGCAGGATTTAGTGTGTCTATCTAGTTCACTGAGCTCTGTCTCCATCCATTTGTCAGTTGTAAACACTTGAAACCTATGCAGTAAGTAAGAACAAGGATAGGCATTCTTTGAATAATTTAGCTTCAGCAGTTCTGTGTTACTTATTGTTCATTTATCTAACACACTTGGAAAACTGAATACAAACAGGGCACCCATTACTGAGGGTTATAAAGATTCTTGAGACACTACTATGTGTTCTTCAATGTCAGTTTGGGGATTATAACTAAAGAAAAATATTTACAATTATTTGTTTTGTTTGCTCCCATGCAGAAACATAGCCACAACAGAGATAAAGACTAGTGCCCTGCTGGTAGAGTGCTTGCCTGGTGTGCAAGAAGCCCTGTGTTCAATTCCCGCATACCATATACATAGAAAAGGCTGTAAGTGGTGCTGTGGCTCAGAATGGTAGTGTTCTAGTGTAGAGAAAGCTCAGGGACAGTGCCCAGGCCCTGATTTCAAGTCCAAGTGGATGCTGGTGGCTCACCCCTGCTATCCTAGCTACTCAAGAGGCTAAGATCTGAGGACTATAGTTCAAAGCCAGCCTGGGCACAAAAGTCTGTGATACTCTTGTCTTCAGTTAATTACCAGAAAACCAGAAGTTGCACTGTGGCTCAAGGGGTAGAGCACTAGCCTTGAGTGAAAGAACTCAGGGACAGACAGAGCCCAGACCTTGCGTTCAAGCCCCATGACTGACCAAAGAAAAAAAAATGTCAAGTTGAGACCCTGTGGTTCACACATATAATCTTATCCAATTAGGAGGCTAAGACTTGAAGCTGCCCCTGTGAGATTTTTAACCTCCAATGACTCAAAAAAAAAACAAAACATCATTTGAAGTGGAACTGTGGTTCAAGTGTTAGAGTGGTAGACTTGAGTCAATACACTAATGAACTCAGCCCTTGAGTTCAAGCCCCAGTACCAGTTAACCCATATATATGCATATATGTATTAAAATACATGATTATACCTAAATATATAACTACATTTCAAATATAAATATATAAGATGTGAAAGTATAAATACTTTTATTATTATATAAAACACATTATATGTTGTAATATACACAAATACAAAGTATTTAAAAATACATGTAAAACACACAAACCATATTTATATGTATAAAATGTATATATAAGTGTGTATTCATATGTATAAAATATGTATACATGCATGATAGTATATGACATGTGAATATATGATATCTATTTATTCATATTAATATAGGATATTGTATTGTGTATTTTATTATTTATTATGCTTTATAGATTATATTTATTCATTGTATTTTGATTATGTATTATATATACTGTATACTATATACATCTATATTTTATATTATATATGTATAGAAAATCAGTCTCTTTTATGTGCATTTGAATGATGAGTGACTGTCAAGAGGTTGTCTCCATTTTCTTAGGGCTATTTCCTACCTTCTTGGGAATCACGTCAGCATGTTTACATGTCTTATATTTGCTTAGCTAAGTCTACAGTTTTGGGTCTTTTTGAACCTTCAATTCATATTTTATAGCATATTCTTTTTTTGAATTATAGGAAAAGTACATTTCAACTTCAAACATGGGCAAGCAGGGGATTTATAAAAAGATGTCAGAACAATGTTTTTAATTTACCTCTCAGTATGTATGATCCTATAGCTTGAACCTGTCCATGAATTTTTCCAAAGCATAGGCAAAACAAAAAATACCATAACCTTTTAATATTAGCTTACTTTCCCTTTCCCTTTCCGTTTTTCTTTTCTTCTTTTGTGTTTTATTGTCAGGGTAATGTATAGAGGGGTTACAGTTACATTTGTCAGATAGTGAGTATATTACTTCTCATATTTTATAGCATATTCTGAGATAGAATCCAGATATTTCAGAATTACACTGTGTTTTAGTGTTTCTATGTTTACTGCTATTTTGTTAAACATGGTATTAGATTTTATGTTAGAGGCTTTTATAACTTACCTTGTTCTCTTTAGTCTGTCAGTAATGGCATTCCCACTGGAATAGCTGTGAGATTCACTAAGTGCTTCTCAAATGGTATTATAGTTTGTGCATATTGCAAACAGCATTCTTTATCTTCAGCCTTGTCTCTTAATAAAGGGACATGCAGTGTTTTGATAATGCTTGTAGATTTGTGGTAGAATCCTATCCTTGAGCAAAAAGGAGTTCATGGGCAGTGCTCAGGTCCAGAGTTCAAGTGTCAGGACTGGGAAAAAATGCATCAAAAGGCAAAATAACAAATAACTAAGCATAGATTTCTTCCTATACCCCAGTCATACCACTTCTGCGTATCTACCCTGAACATCCTGAGTCAGAATCTGGAAAAAGACACCTGCATATCCATGTTCACGATGCACAATTCCTTATAGCCAAGATAATGGAAACAGCCCAGATGGCCCACAATAGATGAGTGGTACTTATACACAAAGGAATTTTACACAGCCATTAGAAAAATTAAACTTTCATTTGCAGGGAAATAGATAGAACTAGAATAAATAATTTTAAATGAGGCAAGCCAATGTAAGACAAAGACATGTGTTCCTTATGATATTGTGGAAATTAGATCTAAAATACACTGGAATATGATAAATTATATAGGATTTTAGATACTCACACAGTGAGACAAAAAGAGGATATTCAAGATATAAACATGAAAGTGCAAGGCCTAGGTGACTCTTTATAGTTACATAAAATTGTATATATATGGGAAGGAAGATGGCGCCGACACAATAGGGACGCTCTCTAGCTCTCTCTCACAAAAAGAGAGAACCAGGGAGTCCCATGAGCCAACTACCTTAAGAAATCCACAACAACAAACTCAAAAAGCAACGGAGAAGGACTCAAACCAGAAAAGAAAACCAGATAAAGCTTACATCCAACTTTCTCAAAGAATTCGGAATGCGAGGACCCCTCCCCCACCTCTCTTTGCTCCAAGCCGCGAAAGCGGCGGAAAGCCGCAAAAAGCAGCGGCAGGTGCCGGCTCCACGCCGTAAAAGCGGCAGCGGGCACGGGCCCCTAGCCACCAGGCCAGGAGCCCAACTGCTGGAGAAACCAGCACAGAACTGGGCCAGCGAACGGCGCAAGCAGCGGAACCAGAACAGCAAGCAGTGGAACCCAGACGCAGAACACAGGCAGCGGCGGAGACCCGAGGGGAGTGAAAGACTCCCCACCACCGTGGAACACCCGCAGATGGACGCAGAGGCGTGAGTAATACAGCGCGTCCCAAACACATCGGGACAGCAGAGCGGGTGACAAGCAATACAACTTAGCTCAGACCCGTCCACCCCGCCTGAGAAAGACTGGCGGGAGCAGGGGGGCAAGGAATTTAGAATCCTGTCTCTTCCCTCAACAGCCCCTTCCCTCAGGCCATTGACTGGAGATTGACAGGCGGGCTACCTAAGACCCAGCACCCCACCAAAGGAGGCGGGGCTGTCCCAACTCCCACCCGCCCAACGGGATCAACCACCAGCCCTCTGACTGGAGACTGACAAGTGGGCGGACCCTAAGACTCAGCACCCCACCAGGGGAAGCTGAGCTGTCCCAGCTCCCACCCGCCCACCAGGATCCTCTCCCAGGCCACTGGATCTGGAGAGTGGAGGGCGCTGGGTCCCTGCCTTACAACAGCAGGTAGGGGGTGTGGGAAAATAGGAGCCAGCATCTGCCCCCCACAATTCTTGAGCGGGGCATCCTCCAGCTGGGAAACCTGAGTAAGACAGCACCGAGGGGGCCCCCCACAGTCACAGACTCTGACAAAGCAGTGGAAACACAGCAGGGATCTGAAGGGCCGACCAGCAGCCAAGCTCCCCTTCTGAGAATCAAAAAGGCGCGGCTCCGCCCTTGGAGCCCGCGTCCTCAGCTGGGCCCGGGCCCTGGGAACAGAGGGGTCTCCTGCTGGTCCTTCTGAGAGCCCCTGAAACTCTCAATCCCCAGACCCTTGGCTTGGGGCCGCCCCTGGAAGCAGCACAGGAAAACGGTCTGCCAACCGCGCTCAGACAGAAGCTCGCAGATCCATCCCATGGCCCACTATGAGGCCACTGGTTGGGCTAAGAGCTAGTTGTGCAGCAACACATAAGTTTTATTCTAATACTTTCCAAACTTTGTACTCAAATACGCTACCTACTAACCAACTTAGGTCAGTTATCCTTACGCTATACCTTATCTTCATTACTACAATATTCTTACACTCCTAAGTTATTCCTCTTGTACATTTCCTGACCCCTCTCATTCTATTTTTCTATCTCTAGACCTCTGTTCATCTTTCAACCCTTATACTGCATGGATCTACACTTGATGGATGTTGAGAAATACTGTATATTTAGGGGTTTAATTATTCTCTAGGCTCAGAGGGACTTAAAGACAACAGAGATTGGACTGAGGCTTATGGTTTTCGGTCTTTATCACTTATCAGTGGATGTACTAGACTTGTTTGTAAATGCACAAAAAGAAAGAGTGATAACACCAATCGAAACTTGTGAACATCTAGTGTCTGCCAGCTACAGAAGTCTAGGTTGGTTATATCTGAAAAACTAAAATCGTGTTTAGTATTAATCTTGCTCCCATCTTCAAATGGGCAGAACAAGAAACTCAAGAGAAATGTCAAATCAAGAAACAACATCCCCCACCCAATGTAAACAGACAATGGAACAGTCACTGGCAAACCTAGAGGAGAGTTTTCCAAGTCCTATACAAATGCAATTGATAAACATCATTAATGAAAAATGTGAAAATATAAAGAAAGAGATAAGGAAGGAAGCCATAGCTTAACAAGAGGAAATCATAAACATGGTGATAAGTGAAAAAGAAGAAGCCATAAAGGAGGTCATAATAAAGGTTTTTTAAAGAAAGATGGATGAATTCATAGAATCCACAAATAAAAAGGTGACTGAACTCCAGCAAATGTTCAAAGAAAATAAAGCTACTGAGCTAACCACTCAAATGGAAATCAAGGAGCTAAAGAAATCCATACATGATCTAAAAGAAGAGATACAAGGCATCAAAAATGAGCAATTAGAAGCAAGGGAGATGAAGAATAAAGTAGATAGCTTTGATAGCAAGTTAGACAATGCAGAGGAGAGAATTTCCGGGGCTGAAGATAATTTAGTTATTATAGAGAAAGAACAGAAAATGAGTCAATCCAAAACTAGGAAAAATGAGAGAGCGCTTCAGGAGGTCCAAGATACAACTAGGAAGCTTAATTGAAGGCTAATTGGCATTGAGGAGGGCGTGGAGAAAGAGGTCAATGGTATTGGAAATATAGTTCAGGGAATCACCTCAGAGAACTTCCCAAATATCCAGAAGGGCACACCCATCCAGATACGAGAAGCTTTTAGAACCCCAAACAGTCCTGACCAGAAAAGAACATCCCACCGCCACATCGTAATCCGAACTGGATCAATAGAAACCAAAGAAAGGATCCTAAAGGCAGCCAGGGAAAAGGGATCAGTAACCTATAAAGGAAAATCAATAAGAATCACCCCTTATTTCTCAGCAGAGACCATGCAAGCAAGAAGTGACTGGAAGCATATATGTCATGCCCTTAAGTCAAATAACTACCAACCAAGAATACTGTACCCAGCTAAGCTCTCATTCGTAACTGAGGGAACAATAAAAACATTCCATTCCAGGGAAAAGCTGCAACAATATGTCGCAACAAAACCAACATTACAGAGAATTCTGAAAGATGTTCAATACATAGAAAACCAAAATAAATGCAATATAGGGAAAGAAATGGCTCCTAAACAGTATAACATCTAAGGACCACAAGAACTGTCAAGACACAGGCCATAATAAAAGCTTTTAAAAATGGTAAGAACTAATAAATATCTCTCAATCCTAACTCTCAATATCAATGGACTTAACTCTCCAATTAAACGGCATAGGCTGTCTAGTTGGATCAAAAACCAAGAGCCATCATTCTGCTGTCTTCAAGAGACACCTCTTACCCAAAAAAACAATAATCTTTTGAAAGTGAGAGGTTGGAATAAACTCTATCAAGCTAATGGCCCCCATAAACAGGCTGGAGTTGCCATCCTCATATCAGATAAAATGGACTTCAAACTATAATTAGTAAGAAAAGACAAAGAAGGTTACTACATACTACTAAAGGGATCTTTCCTCCAGGAAGACATAACGATCCTAAATATTTACACACCCAATCTCGGAGCTCCGAACTTCATCAAGCAAACTTTACTTACACTGAATCCATACATAGATTGAAATACAGTGATTGTCGGTGACTTTAACACACCACTCTCACCTATGGACAGATCAACAAGGAAAAAACTCAACAGAGAAACCCTAGAACTGAACAACTATTTAGACCAACTAGATCTAACAGACATCTGCAGAATATTCCACCCAGCAACAACACAATATACGTTTTTCTCAGCAGCACTTGGAACATTTTCCAAAATAGATCACATCTTAGGCCATGAGACAAACCTGGTCAGATTCAGAAACACTGAAATTATTCCATGCACACTCTCAGACCACAAAGGCATCAAATTGGAACTGAACACACATCTCCACCAACGAAAACCCTGTAACTCATGGAGACTGAACAACACATTGTTGAATCACCAATGGGTCATCGAAGAGATCAGAACAGAAATCCAACAGTTTATGAAATTTAACAGTAAAGAGCACACAAAATACCAACTCCTTTGGGACACAGTAAAGGCAGTACTCAGAGGAAAATTTATAGCGCTGAGTGCCTACAACAACAATTTGGAAAAATTGCAAACCAACAAGTTAATGTCCCACCATAAGCTCCTGGAAAAAGAGTAACAAACCAACCCTAATCCCAGTAAAAGAAAGGAAATTATTAAAATCAAAGCAGAATTAAATGATTTGGAATCCAAAAAACTACAGAAAGTATCAACAAAACAAGGAGTTGGTTCTTTGAAAGAATTAACAAAATTGACAAACACTTAGCAAATCTTACCAAAAAAAGAAGAGAGCATATCGAAATAAACAAAATCGCAGATGAAAATGGTAATATCACGACAGAAATTACCAAGATCCAGAATATCATGAGGGAATACTTCTCAATACTTTACGCCAACAAATTTGAGAATCTAGATGAAATGGATGAATTCCTGGCCAATATTAACATACACACACTGAACCAAGAAGAACTAATCCTAATCAACAGGCCTATCTCAAGCTCTGAAATAGAAATGGAAATTAGACAACTTCCACCTAAGAAAAGCCCAGGGCCAGATGGATTCACAGCTGAATTCTATAAGGTCTTCAAAGCAGAGCTCACAACAATACTCCTCTAGCTCTTCAACGAAATTAAAAATGAAGGTCTTTACCAAACTCTTTCTATGAAGCCAGTATAACCCTCATCCCCAAACCAGACAGAGATTCATCAAAAAAAGAGAACAATAGACCTATTTCTTTGATGAACATCAATGCAAAACTTCTCAACAAAATACTGGCCAACCGTCTACAACAACTCATCAAAAAAATTATACACTATGATCAAACTGGATTAATGTCAGGGAGGCAAAGCTGGTTCAACATATGCAAATCAATTAATATAATTCAACACATAAACGGGAGCAAGGACAAAAATCACATGATTGTCTCAATAGATGCGGAAAGGTCATTTGACAAGATGCAATACCCCTTTATGTTAAAAGCTCTGGAGAAACTAGGAATCCATGGAACATTCATCAATATAATAAAGGCTGTGTATGAGAAACGCACTGCTAGTATTACACTTAATGGTGAAAATCTAAAGCCATTCCCTCTAATATCAGGAACGAGACAAGGATGCCCACTCTCTCCACTACTCTTTAACATAGTACTAGAATTCCTAGCCAGTGCAATAATGCAAGAAGCAAGCATAAAGGGGATCCAAGTAGGGAAAGAGGAAATAAAACTATCCCTCTTTGCAGATGACATGATTCTGTATTTAAAGACTCCTATAGACTCTACTCCCAAGCTCCTTGAGCTGATTGAAAACTTTGGAAGAGTAGTAGGATATAAAATCAACCCTCAAAAATCAACTCCCTTCCTTTATGCCAACAGTGAGAGGAACGAGGCAATAATCAGGAAAGTAACTCCTTTCACAATAGCCTCAAAGACAATAAAGTACCTAGGAATTAGCTTAACTAAGAATGTAAAGGACCTTTTTGATGAAAACTTTAAAACCCTAAAAAAGGAAATTAAAGCCGAACTAAGGATATGGAAAACCTCCCATGCTCCTGGATTGGAAGAATCAACATTGTGAAAATGACAATCTTGCCAAGAGCTATCTACAAATTCAACGCAATACCCATCAATATCCCAATGGCATTCTGTAAAGAAATAGAAGAGGCAATCTAAAATTTCATATGCAATAATAAAAGACCCCATATAGCAAAAACACTTCTTAGCAGAAAGAACAGTGCTGGAGGAATTTCAATTCCAAACTTTAGACTCTATTACAGAGCTATAATTCTCAAAACAGCTTGGTACTGGCACAGGAACAGGCCTGAAGACCAATGGAATAGAACTGAGGACCCAGATATTAAACCACAGACCTATGGCCACCTAATCTTTGACAAGGGAGCCAAAAAATAGAATGGAAGAAAGAGAGCCTCTTCAAAAAGTTGTGCTGGCAGAACTGGTTAAGCACCTGCAGAAAAATAAAGCTGGATCCTTCTTTGTCTCCTTGCACTAGAATTAACTCCAACTGGATCAAAGACCTGGAGGTAAAAGCTGACACACTGAAAACGTTACAGGAAGGAATAGGAGATACACTAGGCCTCCTTGGCACAGGTCGAAACTTTCTTAATAAGGACCAAGAATCACAACAAATCAGAGAAAGCCTGGATTAGTGGGACTGCATTAAACTACGGAGCTTTGTATGGCAAAGGACATAGCTGGTAAATTAATTAGAAAGCCTACAGAGTGGGAGAAGATCTTCACCAACCAAACAACGGACAAAGGCCTCATAGCTAAAATATATCAACAGCTCAAAAAATTGAATCACTCCAAAACTAATCTCCAAAGTACAACCATCCTATTAAAATATGGGCCAAAGACTTAAAGAGAGTCTTCTCTGAAGAAGAAGCAAAATGGCCTATAGACACATGAAGAAATGCTCAACATCTCTGGTCATAAAAGAGATGCAAATCAAAACAACTGTAAGATTTCACCTCACTCCAGTTAGAATGGCCAGGATCAGGAAAACGAATGACAACAGATGCTGGAGGGGATGTGGCCAGGAGGGATCACTACTACACTGTTGGTGGGAGTGCAAACTCGTTCAACCACTATGGAAAGCAGTGTGGCAGTGCCTCAAAATGCTAAACATGGAACTCCCCTATGACCCAGCAATTCCACTACTTCTCATTTACCCAACCATCCAGAAACAAGGGCATACTAAACCCACTAGCACAACAATGTTCATTGCAGCACTATTCACCATAGCAAAGATATGGAACCAACCTAGATGTCCCTCAGTTGATGAGAGGATCAACAAGTTGTGGTATTTGTACACAATGGAATTCTATGCTGCTGTCAGAAAGAATGACATCGCCCCATTTGTTAGGAAATGGAATGACTTAGAAAAAATCATATTAAGTGAAGTAAGCCAGACTCAAAGGAACTTAGGCTCAATGGTTTCCCTCATTTGTCATAATCAGTAGAAACCTTAGGCTCTACTAGCAGAGATCTGCAATTGAGCAAAATCTTGATACATAAGGCCATATAATGTGAAGCTAATTGAAAGGACCTCCAGGATATTGAAACAAAAGCCATATAATAAATGATTGTTGTCCTTAATGTACTATGTTATCTCTCATCTCCTTTGCTGTCCCTTGGTTATGTCATATTGTTATAGTATCTCACTTTGTTATCTGATATATTGAATTTATTTGTATTTGGTTATTTGAAATTTGATAGGGAAGGGGGGAAAACAAGACGGGTGGGGAGTGTGGGGGGGAGGGAAATGGGTACCAAGACATGTGAAAGGTATCAATGTATGTAAATTACTGCACATTCTTTCTGGCAAATATCATGTAACACTTTTACTAATTACAATAAAAAAGTAACAAAAAATTGTATATATATGTACATATCAAAATGAACTTCAAGATATGTAAATAAGAGATCTCTATATTGTTTTTCATATTTTTTATATGTGTTTGGGAGGGTGTGGAAGGGCACAGAACTGGAAGGAAAATGGGGGAAAAGTTCAACAGTAGAGGTCACTGGACACTGATGAAAGTGAACTATACAACTTATGGGAATGGAGGGAGGAACTGGGAGAGAGTGAGGGAACACAAGATACCGTAGTAAAGGAAACATACGCATTATCTGAGTCATGAAATTGTAATCCTTCTGTACATCACTTCTACAATAACACTAAAAATAAATTATTTACAAAGCTCCTCAAACTTTTTTTTGCCAATCCTGGGCCTTGAACTCAGGGCCTGAGCACTGTCATTGGGCTTTCTCAAGGCTACAGCTCTACGAATTAAACCACAGCACCACTTCTGGCTTTTTTCTATGTATGTGGTATTGAGGAACCGAACACTGGTCTTTATGCATGGTAGGCAAGTACTTTACCATTGGCCAATCTCATGGCACTTCTTCTAAAAGGTTTTAAGTTCATTAATGATTTTAACAAGTTTATTATGAAAATTAGGGGTATGTGTATTAACAATTATTTTCTCTTGATTGCTTATAACTTGTGTGCATATGAATTGATCTGTCGGTTTCAGCTAAATTTGCCTTGCTATCTTCTTTATCCAATTTGAGGATAGATCCTCCTGCCTAATTATAGGCATTTTTTGGAGATTTATTTTTTCCATGATTTCATGTGATGTAATGTCTATTTGGTGGCAGTATGTTGTTGCTGTTATTGTTGGTTTTTTTTAAATAAGCAACAATTAGTTGATTCACTTAAACTCTCAATTCAACATATTTTATTGAATAAATGAGTATTAGCATTCAGTATTATCATCAAAAGTTATGTAGGAATTTTTCTATCTTGCCATTTCTTGCTCAGACTACAACTTGTGTGTGTGTGTGTGTGTGTGTGTGTGTGTGTGTGTGTGTGTGTGTATTTTTGGTCCATGGGGATTGAACTTGGGCTTGAACTTGGGCTTGGGCCCTGTCCCTGAGCTCTTCAGCTCAAGGCTACCACCCTAACATTTAGCCACAGCCCCACTTCCTATTTTCTAATGGTTAATTGAAGATAAGTGTCTCATGGTCTTTAGTACCTGAGCTTGATTTGAACCACAATCCTCAGATTTCAGGATCCTGAGTAGTTTGGATTACAGGCATGAGCCATCATTCCTGACGTCTTTTCTTTTCTTGCAAGACCTGGGGCATGAACTTGGGGCCTGGACATGGTCTTTCGGTTTTCTCAAGGCTAGAGCACCACTACTTGAACTTCAGCACCACTGCTATTTTTTATATGCATGTAGAATTTAGAAATAGAACGCGGTCATTGTGCATGCTGGATAAGCACTCTAAAACTAGGCCAAACTCCTGGTCTCTTACTTACATTTTCTTTTTTTTTCTTTGCTAGTCTTGGGGCTTGAACTCAGGGCCTAAGCATTGTCCCTGGGATTTCCTCAAGGCTAGTGCCCTATGATTTGAGCCACAGCACCATTTCCAACTTTTCAATGTATGTGGTACTGAGGAATCAAACCCAGGTCTTCACGCATGCTAGGCAAGCACTCTACCACTACACCAAACTCCTGGCCCTTTGTTGACATTTTCATAATCATTTTTGCTCCAAATTCCAGTGTCTAACAGAATCACATTGACCTTTCATTTATTGTTAAGTTTCTATATAATCTTTCCACATAAAAACAACCCACCAAATTATTTCTCAGTAAAAATCTACTAAAATTTCTCTCAAGACTAAGTCTGAGCACCAATTGAATGGAGAAGAAGACCCAGAAATGAACCCACAAACATATAGCTACCTAATATTTGATAAGGGAGCCAAAACACAGGATAGAAGAAAGTTGGCTTGATGAACAAATGGTGCTGGCAGAAATGACTCCACACATGCAAAAACTGAAGCTAGATCCTTGTATTTCACCCTCCACCAGAATCCTTTCCAAATTGATCAAATAACCCAGTTCAGGGTTATTTGAAAACATTACAGGAATGGATAAGTGGAAACACTGTGGCTCCTAGTCACAGGTTGAAACCTCCTAAATAAAGATCCAGAATCACAACAAATCCAAGAAAGTCTGGAAAAAGGTGATTTCATCAAACTGAAGAGTTTATGTATAGCAAAGCCATAGCTAGGAAGATAAATAGAACTGAGGACCCAGATATTAAACCACAGACCTATGGCCACCCAATCTTTGACAAGGGAGCCAAAAAAATAGAATGGAAGAAAGACAGCCTCTTCAACAAGTTGTGCTGGCAGAACTGGTTAAGCACCTGCAGAAAACTAAAGCTGGATCCTTCTTTGTCACCTTGCACTAGAATTAACTCCAACTGGATCAAAGACCTGGAGGTAAAAGCTGACACACTGAAAACTCTACAGGAAGGAATAGGAGATACACTAGACCTCCTTGGCACAGGTCGAAACTTTCTTTAATAAGGACCAAGAATCACAACAAATCAGAGAAAGGCTGGATAAGTGGGACTGCATTAAACTGCAGAGCATTTGTATGGCAAAGGACATAGCTAGTAAACTAATCAGGAAGCCTACAGAGTGGGAGAAGATCTTCACCAACCAAACAACGGACAAAGGCCTCATATCTAAAATATATCAACAACTCAAAAAATTGAACCACTCTAAAACTAATCTCCAAAGTAAGAACCATCCCATTAAAAAATGGGCCAAAGACTTAAAGAGAGTCTTCTCTGAAGAAACAAAAATGGCCTATAGACACATGAAGAAATGCTCCACATCTCTGGTCATAAAAGAAATGCAAATCAAAACAATTCTAAGATTCCACCTCACTCCAGTTAGAATGGCCAGGATCAGGAAAACGAATGACAACAGATGCTGGAGGGGATGTGGCCAGGAGGGATCACTACTACACTGTTGGTGGGAGTGCAAACTCGTTCAACCACTATGGAAAGCAGTGTGGCAGTGCCTCAAAGGGCTAAACATAGAACTTCCCTATGACCCAGCAATTCCACTACTTGGCATGAAAGTTGAGCTATTGTGTAGATCTCTTTCAATAAAGACACATATGCACATCTGCAAAGATATATTAATATTCAACTCTGACACCGTGGGCCTCAGTTGTAGCCAGAATTTTATATTGGCAGATGCTCCAGGGATGTACCCTTTGATTTTTACATTTGTCCCCTCATCAGGTCCTTGGCTGGCACTACCTACTTATCTCCAATGAAGCACTATACACGGGTGGATGGAGAGGTGATGATTTCAGTTTTTTTTTCCTCTGTACACTTTGGGTACAGATTGCAAGCACAGCAATGCTTCTGGGCATGAAGAGAACACACCATATGTAACTCATCATTTTAGTCTCATTTACTATTTTATTCTGGGGATGGGTAATGGCTGAGGGAACTTTGGGTGCACACCTCCATGCTTTCTTTCCCCTCTACACTTTTCTCACAATTGCTCCAGGAAGAGCTCAGTGTCATTATTCTGACTTATATCTACTGTTGAGTGATTTTTTTGCCAGTCCTGTAGCTTGAACTCAGAGCCTGACCACTTCCTTGGGTTTTTCTCAAGGCTATAGTTGTACTGCTTGAGCTACAGCACCAGTACCAGCTTTTACTATGAAGGTCATATGTAGGAATCAAACCAAGGTCTTCATGAATACTACCACTAGGGCAGATCAGTAAGTTCTTCACTTTACTCTGGCATTCCTGTATCTTCTCCATCCCAGTTATCATTGCTGAAAATAAAGTTAGGTTATTACAAACAAATGAATCACTGGCACAAGTTTTGTACTGAAATGATACAGCCTCATTTCCTAACCCAGCTAGGCCAGTAGTCTGAGAAATTTTTTTAGTAGCACACACACACACACACACACACACACACACACACACACACACACACACACATATATACATATACATATAAACACACACACATATATGTATATATATATTCTTTCTGATGGCACCATTGAATTCCATTGTGTATAAATACCATATTTTCTTGACCAATTCATCTAGTGAGGGGCATCTGGGTTGGTTCTATATCTTAGCTATGGTAAATGATACTGCAATTAACATGGTTGTTCTGGTAGCTTTTGTATGTCTTTGTTTATGGACTTTTGGGTAAATGCTGAGGAGTTGGATTGCTGGGTTGTAGCAGAGCTCTATGTTTAGTCTTTTGAAGAATAACCATACCACGATTGTACACATTTACACTTCCACCAACAGTGTTCCCTTCTTGCCAGGTCCCTGCCAGCATCTGCTGTTATTAGATTTCTTGATAATGGCCAATTAACTAGATAGAGGTAAAATCTCAAATTTGTTTCTTTTTTTTTGGGGGGGGGGTCATGGGGCTTGAACTCAGCCGGACACTGTTCCTGAGCCCTTCAGTGCAAGGCTAATGTCCTACATCTGGGCCTGGGCAGTGACCCTGAACTCTTCAGCTCAAGGTGATCACTGCACCCTTTGAGCCACAGCACCGCTTCTGGTTTTCTGGAGGTTAATTGGAGATAAAATCTCAGGTTCTTTTATGCCCTGGCTGGCTTTGAACCTTGATTCTTAGTTATCAGCCTCCTGAGAAGCTGGGATTACAGGCATGAGCCATTGTACCCAGCTGAGAGCTCAGGTTTTTGAGCTCTAAGTATATTTTGGATATTGAGCCCTTTGATGGATTTTTGGTAAAAAATGATCTCCCATTCTGTGATCTATTCAACTTGCTAGCTATGCCCTTTGCTGTGCAGAAACTTTTAAGCTTGATATAGTTCCATTCATCAATCCTTTTTATGATTTGTTGTGATTTTGGAATTTTATTTACCAAGTTTGTATCTGTGCCCAGGAGCCCTAGAGTTTTCCATACACTTTCCTATACAAGTCTCATGGCTTCTGGATTTACACTGAGGTTTCTGATCCACTTTAAATTGTTGATGGTGCAAGGTTATAAATGTGTATGTACTTTCTGTTTTCTATAGAGGAATATTGTTTTTCTGGCACTAATATTTGAAGATTGTCTTCCTTTCAGCCTATATTTTTATTTCTTTATTGAATATTAGATAGCTATAAATGTGTAAGCTAATTTCTGCACCTTCAATTCTGTTCCATTGTTACTCAGGCCAATTCTTGTGTCAGTAACCAACTGTTTTCGTGACTATGGCTCTGTAATAGAGTTTGAAGTTAGGTATTGCTATTCCTTCAAAACTGTTCTGCCTGCTAAGAATTACTTTTGCTATTTGATCTTTTGTTATTCCGTATGAATTTTTGGATTGATTTCCTTATGTCTTTGCATTTTGGGGGTGATTTTGCTGAGTATTGCACTGAATTTGTAAATTGCTTTTGGCAGTATTGCCATTTTCTTAAAAGTAGTTGCACAAAGGATTTGCCATTCAACAAAGTAGTTTATAAATACAATGCATTGCATCTGATTGTCATCACCTCTTTGAACTTTTTTCTTAATATTATCATTCCTCATGCATGCACTTTACTAATACTGTGATTCAAAAAAATAGACTGGAACAAAAGGAGGTAAAAAAGAAAAATGACTTGATATTTGATATTAAAAGAAGACTTGAAAGAGTATTGCCCTTTTCACAATCCTTCCAACCTAGTAGCAGAGATTATCTTTCTGTTTTCTTAAGTCTTCTTCACTTTCCTTTTTCAGATTTTTAAATTTTCAGTGTAGAGTTCCTTTAGTTGTTTGGTTAATTCTTAGGTATTTTTTATTTTGGTGGGCGGGAGCAATTGTAAATGGAATTGCATTTCTGATTTCAATTTTGATTGACAAGGTAGCTGGTGTGCTGTCCCTGTGTTGAGATTTTTTTCCATACATTTTTTATTGTAATTAATAGAGGGGTTGCATGATATTTTCCAGGTAGATGGTGCATTAATTCCCTTACATTGATACCCTTTCACATGTCTTGGTCCCCATTTCCCTCCCCCCTAACCCCACCCTTCATCTTGTTTTCCCCCGTTCCCTATCCAATTTCAAATAACCAAATGCAAACATATCGACATATCAGGTAACAAAGTGAAATACTGTAACAATATGATATAATCAAGGGACAGCAAGAGAGATGAGAGATAACATAGTACCTTAAGAACAATCATTCATTATACGGCTTATGTTTCTATATCCTAGAGGTCCATTTATTTAGCGTCCTACTATATGGCCTTTTGTATGAAGGTTTTGTTCTATTGTAAATCTCTGCTAGGAGAGCCAAAGGTTTCTACTGATTATGACAAATGAGGGAAACCATTGAGCCTAAGTTCCTTTGAGACTGGCTTACTTCACTCAATATGATTTTTTCTAAGTCTTTCCATTTCCTAACAAATGGGGCACTGTCATTCTTTCTAACAGCAGCATAGAATTCCATTGTGTAAAAATGCCACTATCAGCTATGGGTCTACACTGCCACCTCACTTTCTGTGAGGCAGTGATAGGCTTTCATCCCCACACCATAGCTACCACCCCCAATGATCGCATTGGCATCATATTGGTCTGAAAAGATCATCTCCAGAGGACATAGTATGACATGTACTCAACTGTGCATGGCTCCATCTGAATATAGGGTGTCAAGCAGTCAATCTTAATAACTTAGCTACATAAATATGGTGGGGGGAGTAAACCATAATTAAGTTTTACTCAAATAAGGTGGGTAGCAAATCTTGGGGGGGTGTCATGGGGCTTCAATACTGGGGCTTGGGCACCGTCCCTAAACTTTTCAGCTTATGGCTACTGCCCTACCCTTTCAGCCATAGCTGCACTTCCCCTCTTCTAGTGATTAGTTGGAGATCAAAGTATCACAGTCTTTAGTTCCTGAGCTGGATTTTAACTACAATCCTCAGATCTCAGCTTCCTGAGCTAGGATTACAGGTGCAAGCCACTGTGCCAGGCAAGGTTGGTAGTAAATCCTATCTGAAATGAATGGAATCAATTGGATGGGTAGCAAATCTTAAGTAAAATTAGCTGTATCTAAACCACAAATTAATGGAAATTTCCAAACCCACACAATACAAATCCTCCCTCTTACCGCCCCCTTTCCCTGGCCAAATAACCAAAAAGAAATTTTCACCTATCTCTAATTTTGTCCAACAGGTCAAGCAAAGAGCTCAGCACTGTAACTATCAAAGGTACAGCAACAAACGGCCCCTAATAACCCCTGCTGTGACCTCACAATGGCCTATGAGGTCAGTGAGGAAATGGACCAATTACAACTGAGCCTTGTGAAAGGTGGGAGGAATGGGCCAATCACAGCTAGGCCAGTAATATTGGGGAGGAATGGACCAATCACATCCAGGCATGGATCCCTTGAGCTCTTAGAAATTGAGGACTGTTGTCAAGGACTCTAGGTGGATTGCTATGGTAATCAGTGGTAAAACACCACCCTCATTTTCTGGGGCCATGAGATCCTAGGACCTGCTTCCCACAAAACACTGCCACTGCGCTCCAGGCTCAAAGACCGCAGCCTTCTTGTGGGTAGGTCCTGGAACCAACAATCTGTGAAACTATGGTGGATCACAATGAAGTCCTAGGCATGCTGGGGGTGTGGCAAAGAGGCAGCCACAAAACACCTGGTGGTTAATGGAAAATAAGGGTCTCATGGACTTGACTGCCCTGGCTGTCTCCAAATTGCAGTCCTTAGATTTTAAGATATTGTATAATACCCTGGGTTTATCATGGAACTCTTATCTGCCATTAATGAAAAAAGAAAACAAAAGGAAAAGGAAAAGGAAAAAAAAGAGACTGAAGTTGAGCATTGGCTCAAGTAGTAGAGCCTGTGAGCCTTGAATGTAAAAGAAAATAAAAGCCTCAGAGTCACCAGGTCGTGAGTTCAAACCCTAAGTAACAATACACATATTTATATACTGACTCCGAAGTCAGTTTTTCCTCAAATTGTAAACCCTGCTAGCTTTGAGGAAAGAAAAATAATCCTGGACATTGACCAGGCCTGGTGTTCAAGTCCTAGCACAAGAACTAAAAGACCCAAAGCCAGGAGTTGAACTGTGGCCCAAGTTGTAGAGCCTGCCAGTTATTTTCATCAAGGTCTTTTTTTGCAATCGTTATTGGTTGAACAGTATGAACTCCGGGCCTGGGCACTGTACCTGAGCTTTTTAGCTCAAGGCTACCACTCTACCCCTAAGCCGTGCATTGTCACTGATATCTTCAGCTTAAGGCTAATGCCCTATCCCTGGAGTCTCAGCACTACTTCCGGTGTTCTAGGCATTAATTGGAGATAAGAGACTTACAGACTTTAGTGCCCAGGCTGGCTTTGAAAGTCGATCCTCAGATCTCAGCCTCCTGAGCAGCTAGGATTTTAGGTGTGAGCCACTGTGCCCCTGCCAGTTATTTTCAAACAAAACAAACAAACAGGCTTAGTGGCTAGGCCCTAACATCACATCTGAAGACCTGAACTAAAAAGAAAAAAAGACCCAAAAAAGGCAAAAAATAAAAGATTAGAGACGAGCCAAATAAAGAAATTTAAATTAAAATCATGGCCCACACTTGTTATCCTGCTTAGGTTCCTGAAATCTGAGGATCGTGGTTCAATGCCAGACTGGGCAGGAAAGTCCAGGACACCAATTTGAATGAGTGGTACTGGTAAACTTGAACTTGCTGTGATTTGTTCATAGCTAGAAGTCTACTACTTTCTGGATTTTGGGGTTAATTCTAGATACGAGTCTCATGGAATTTCCTGCTTGAGCTGGCTTCAAACCACAGTCTTTACATTTCAGAGCCTGTGTTCACATGAAACTCTTTCTCCTATAAACTGAGAGGAGAGAGATTGAGAGAGAGAGAGAGAGACATGCACACACACACACACACACACACACACACACACACACACACACAAGCGCACCCATGCAGAGAGGGGAGGGGGGAGAGGGATAAGGGAAGCGAGAGGGACTGAGGAAGGAAAGGAGAAGAAGGGAAGGAAGAGGAAGAGAAGAAAGAAGGAAGGAAAGAAAGAAGGAAGGAAGAAAGGAAGGAAGGAAGGAAAGATGGAAGGAAGGAAGGAAGGAAGGAAGGAAGGAAGGAAGGAAGGAAGGAAGGAAGGAAGGGAAAGATGGAAAGAAAGAAAGAAAGAAAGAAAGAAAGAAAGAAAGAAAGAAAGAAAGAAAGAAAGAAAGAAAGACAGTGACAAACCAGGATAGAGAAATAAGGTTTTTCTTTGTGATTGTTGTTCTTAATGTACTATGTGAAGTTACATCTTCTCTCTTTTTTCCCCTTTATGGTTTATCTTATATTGTTACTGTATCTGTGTTTCTTACCTGGTATGTTGTATACATGATTCTTTGTTTCATTGAAATACAGAGGGAAGGGAAAAAAACAGATGATTGGGAGGCAGGAGGGGGGTGGGAAGTGAGAGAAAAACTTGGGACAGGGTATCAATGTTTTAGAAGTAATGTACCCACTACCTGGTGAATGTAACTCTTACCCCAATAACAAAATGCAATAAATAATTAAAAAAAAGAAAACACTGAAGTTGAGCTTTGGCTCCAAATGTGAATTCTGCTGGCTTTCAGGGGGGAAAAAAGCAAAAGAAAGGAATAAACCTCAGAGAAAGTCACTAGCTCATTACAACAAGTTAAAAAATCTATAGAAGAAAAAGAAAAAAAAGGAATAAAAAATGAATGACAAAGGAGAAAATATCAAACAACCAACTCAAAAAGTTGAAAACATTGTTTATTCCTGTATCCTATTGCTCAGGTCACTGAAATCAGAGGATTGTAATTTGAAGCCAGCCGGGGCAGGAAAGTCCATGAGAATCATTTTAGTGTATGCCTGCCAGTGGTGGAGTTGAGTTGTGGTGTTTTGTTCATGTTTAGGGCCTTACCACTTTCTGCCTCTTGGTGGTTTATTGGAGTATCATGGACTTTCCTGCCAGGCTGGCTTCAGACCATGTTCCTCAGATTTCAAGACTCTGTGTAGGTACTAATTTTTAAATTTTTTGTGGGTTATGTGGCTTGAACTCAGTCTGGTCACTGTCCCTGAGCTCTTCAGCTCAAGGCCACCATCCTACTCTGGCAGGTGTGAGCCACTGTGCCCATCTGTTCAGGCATTCTTATCTCATATAAACCAACAAAAAATTGAAAAGGCAGAAGTTCAACTGTGGCTCATGTAGTAGATCCTGGGAATATTAAATTGAAGAAAAATTTCTAAGATCCATTTCAGCTCTAGCATTGAGTGGGGAAAGAAACTCCTTCACACTGCATCAACCCCATTGACAGCCTTTTTTTGTTTTGTTTTGTTTTCCCAGTCCTGGGCATTGTTCTCAGGATTTCTCAAGGCTAGAGCTCTACCATTTGAACCACAGTACCTTTTCTGGCTTTTTGTATGTAGTGCAGAAGAATTGAACCTGGGACTTCATGCAGGGTAGGCAAGCACTCTACCACTAGGCTAAATTCCTGGCCCTGTGTTTGTGTTTCAAATGTGCAGTGGGGAATCGGTATGTATCTGGTGATCTTGAGGACGATTTTTACCTAGGACTTTTCACAGAGAGTTCTGCCCTGTACAGAATGGTTGAGACTAACTATTAGGTAAATGAAATCAGCATCCCATCCATCTGCATCCCTCCCAAACATGTGCTTATCCTCTATTGTCCTCAGGGGTAGTTTTTGGGTGTGTGAGCCAGTGCCGGAGCTTGATTCATGGCCTGGATGCTAACCCTTATAATTTTTTTTGCCAGTCCTGGGCTTTGGCTCAGGGCCTGAGCACTGTCCTTGGACTTTCTCAAGGCTAGAGCTCTACCACTTGAGCCTCAGCACCACTTCCGGTTTTTTTTTGTATGTATGTGGTACCAAGGAATCGAACCCGGGTCTTTGTGCATGCTAGGCAAGCACTTTAAGCACTAGGCCAAACTCCCAGCCCAACCCTTATAATTTTTATACAAAGATTAGGCCTCTGGCAGATTTAACCACAACTCAATGTTCTGTTTTTTTGCTGGTTAATTGAGGTAAGAGTCTTACAGAATTTATTGCATGGCTGATTTTGAACTGGAATCCTCAGATCTCAGCTTATCTTGAGTAGCTAGGATTATAGTACTTTTACAAACTGTATGTTCATATGCATCTCTTCTGATCCAAACATTCATTGTTCAATCTAACTGACAAGATGTGAGGAAAGATGATTGACTGTATAATTTACCAGATGGGATTCTAGTGAGTACATATTTCCACTTCCACTCTGAATCCAAGGTAATGTTTGTGATACATATTTCAACTATCTCCAAAAGAGTAAATAATGTGTGAGCACGTTTGCTAGTATTTCAGATAGGAGATGGTCTTAGGTGTTTGGAACTTGGTGGGCAGAGTGCATCAGCTGGGTTGTGGGCACAGAGCTGATGTTTCAGACAGGAAGATTTTCATTCCAGACATAGTTTGAGTCCAGATCCTCAGATTTCAGGCCTTGAGTAGCTAGGATTACAAATGTGAGCTGTCACCACCGGCTGGTTCATTTTAGAAACCTTAATTGCTTCTCATTTGTTCCTTTTTCTTTCTTGGAAGATTGATCTAAGTTGGCTGTTTGTGCATCATGATAAAGTGATTTGTATAATGCTTCTTAGCTTCTGGAATTGTTAATAATTGTTTCACCAGCACTGGATGAATGAAGGTGATTTAAAGCCAGTAGTATTTTCCTTCTGATATGTAGGGCAACTTACTTATATCATTTGTCCTTGTCTTTGCTTTCCAAAAGCAAGCAACCTGATTCTGTAAAGCCCTACTTCATGAGAATATTAGAGTTAGAAGCTATCATCTTCACACTTCAGAATAGTCCCTGCTTTTATAAACTTACGTTACAATATTAGGTAGAAGAATCGTGACTGTTAGTTTCATAACTATTCCATAAGTTTTACTCTTTAAGCATCATTAACTCAAGAAGGTATTAAATACATTCAGGTAATAGTGGAAAGTGGCTTCTACTGATTTAATGTGTGTGTAGATAATAATCAGATTTCTTAGGATTACTAAAATGATTTCTTAAAATTTTCAGTACTAGACTGCTGTGCTAAGTGTGAGGAGATAATAACGATGCTGAAATTCTAGGAATCAAGTATGAAGCAGAATTTCAGGGGAGAGCATTTACTAGGGATATAATTTCTAAGGATCATGTCAAGTATATTGAACTAAAACACCAAATGATAGAGGACTCAGCATAACATTTTGTTTATTTTATGCCAGTCTTAGGTTGAACCCAGGGCCTGGGAACTGTCCTTGAATGTTTTTTTTTCGCTTATGGCTAGTGTTCTACCACTTGATCCACAGCTCCACTTACAGATTTTTGGTAGTTAACTGTAAATCAGAATCTCATGGAATTTGTTTGGGCTGGATTCAAACTTGATCCTGAGACATCAGTCTCCTGTGTAAATAGGATTCCAAGTGTTAGCCCCCAGAGACTGGCTCATATCATTCGTATATATATAGTCAGTCGTGATACTTGAACTCTGAGTCTGGGCCTGGGTGTTGTCCCTGAGCTCTTCAGCTCAAGGCTACCACCCTACCCCTTGAGCCATAGGGCCACATCTGGTTTTCTAGTGGTTAATTGAAGATAAGAGTCTCATGAATTTCAGTGCCAAGGCTGGCTTTGATCTGCTCTCCTCAGTACTCGCTAGAGAACAAGAAATAATAATGAGCAATTATTTTAAAAAGTAAGGAGAAAGTAGAGAAGAGCCAATTAAAGACTACAAATCATGTGTCACATTGAAATCCTTACCTACTGAGATTGCTGAAAACTGAGCATCGTGGTTCAAAGTCAGCCTAGGCAGGAAAGTGCATGATACTCTTTTAATCAGTGGTAGTGGTAGGGCTTGAATTTGATATGTTGGCTCAAGGCTAGAGCTCTGGTACTTCCTGTCTGTTGATTACAGATAAGGTTCTCAAACTTTCCTGCCCAGGCTGGCTTTGAACCACTATCCTTAGATTTCAAAGCCAATGTAATGCCATGTTCACACAAGACTCTTTTCCCATAAAGTACCTGAAAAAGAAAAGAAGGAAGGAAGAAAGGAGTGTGAGAAGTTGCAAAGGCTAGAAGAAGGGAGGGAAGGAGGAAGGGAGGGAGCGAGCTAGAGAGGAAAGAAGGCAATTCTAAATTTGAGCAATGGTTCAACTTGTGAAGCCTGCTAGCTTTGAGGGAAAACAAAAGTAAACCAATACACCCCTGAGATGAGACAATCCATAAGAAACTAGAAGACCTGAAAAAACAAATTTAAAAAGGAACAAAAAATGAATTAAAAAGGAGAAGATATAAGACAATTCAAAGTTATCAAAACTTGATGGGCAAGGTGGCTGATGCCTATAATCCTAGTTACTTAAGAGGCTGAGATCTGATGATCGCAGGTCAAAGCTAACCTGGGCACTAAAGACCAAGAGACTTTTATTTATTTTTAATTTATTTTTTTTTCCAGCCCTGGGGCTTCAACTCAGGGATTCTGTTCAGGCCCAAAGTTCAAGCCCTAGCTCAAAAACCAAAAACAAACTATTCTTTTTAAGAGCCTCACACCTGTAATTTTGGCTGTTCAGGGGTTGCAAACTGAGGATCGTGGTTCAAAGCCAGCCTGCATAGTAAATTTCCTGTGAGACCCTTACTTCCAATTAACCACTCAAAAACTAGAAGTTGCACTGTGTTACAAACTGGTGAAGTTGTTGTACTCGAATTCCTAGAACCCTGAAAAGATCACCAGAGGCCACAGTCAAAGCTACAATGTAAGGGTCGTTTATTACGAGTCTAAACTCGGACCTCCATGTACCCATAGCTGGGAACGCTAAAAGGTCCTGAACAAGGATTTTACACAGCTTTTATAGGGAAATTCTATAGTTAAAATCACTGGATTGGGTATTTGGTAACTCAAACCACTGGTCTCTTTAAGATTAATCAGAGCTCAGGTGTCTAATCACTGAGCATCAAGGTGTTGCCACCTGGGGTTCAAGTACACGGGCCCTAAGCAAAGGGGGGGGGAGGGGGTCATTCCCAGAACATGGGACAATCTTGGCACAACATTCCCCTCTTTCACATGATACTTTTAGAGCCAATCTTGGATCTATCTAGTTAAAAATCACAAAAGGGCCTAAGGGTCCAGCTAATGTAGAAAACAGGGTTTTCAACCAAGGGGAAAAATTCCTTCACTTTGCTCCCTTTTCCTTTTTAACACCATTAGGTGGGCAAGCACAACTATTACTATTTGCCCACACAGAGTCCCTGTCCAGACATTGCCCATATCTGTTGTTCCCACATACACTAGGAACTATTATTGGTTTTGGCAGCACAACTTAATTTTTAGCAGGCTGCTTTTGGTCCAATTGATATCCATACTTCCCTGGTTTTACTTCAGTAAAGCCAACCTCCCAATAAGCTCCTGGCTTGTCCACTTGCTGCCTTGCCCCTGGATTTTCCTGATTTCTTCCATACATTGTTTAGCTGACATACTCTGCAACCTGAGATAATCCAATCGATTTTGACAGCTGCTTCAATTTGTAGTCCTGTTTCTGGCTCCCAGATGAGTACTATGGTGAATTTTTTGTAGCACACCTTCATCCCTAATTCTTCTGGGAGTACTATGCGACTCCTGGAAATATCTCCAGCATCCATCGAGGAGCTGTGCCATAGGCAGTTTCTGGGCCCTGGGTCTTGGAGCTGGAGGGCTAGAGCTGGGGTTGGAGATAAGGCCACCCCCCGGGCAGTCTGGTCAGGCAGATGATTACCCCTGGACACAAGATCTACAGGTTTCTGGTGTCCTGGGCAATGGACTATTACCAGTCCTCTTTATTTTTGATATTTTCCTTCTGCTGTGAGGAGGCCACTCTCTCTGTATATTGCCCTGTGTATGTGGGCGGTGGCAAAGGCATACCGACTGTCTGTATCAAACTGTCAGTCTTTTATTCTTACTCAGTCTTAGAGCTTGGGTTAGAGCCACCATTTCCGCTCTTTGTGCTGACGTTCCTGCAGGCAGAGACTCAGCCCAGATTATTTCAGTCTGAGACTACTGCAGCCCCCACATACCTCTGGCCTTGGTGAATAATGCTGCTTCCATCAGTGAACCAGACAATCTCCGCATTTGGCAGAGGCTCATCTAACAAATATTCTTACTCCATGCACTTGGGCCAAAACCTGAGCACAGTCATGAAGTGGGGCTTTCAGGTCTGGATTGGGCAGTCGAGGCCTGGTTAAGGGCAGTTGGAGGCTGGAAGAGAATCAGCTTCCAGGTCCACTGTCCTTTGAGTTGTCCAGGGGTATTTCTTTATTCTTATAGCCCCCTGCACTCACCGTGTAGCTGTGGAGAGTTTTCCTTGAGTCTTAGTAAGTACCGAATGCTGAGTACCTGTGTCCACTAAAAACTGGACAGGAGTCCCTTCCACCTGCAAAGTTACCCTAGGTTCAGGGAGGGGATCCAAACCCCGTCTCCCCTAGTCCTTTGTGTCATGAGTGTGCCACTGGTCTGACCTAATCTTTTCCAGGCAGTCCCAAGCCCAGTGGCCAAACTCTTTACTGTAGGTACATTGATCTTTGCTCAAATTTCGACCTGGGGGCCTCGAAGGTTGTGGGCCATGTGAAGCTCTTTGTGGTGGTCTTCCCTACTTCAGTTTTCTGAGTTTGAATTTACTCAGATCAGCACTCATATTTGTCTGTACTCATAGATGTCTTTTAAAGTTAAGCTTGCACAATCTCATAATGCTGCAAGGACAGTGACAGACCTTAGCCACTTCTTCCGCAATATGTTGACACCTTGCTTTCACTAGCACAATGCTGCCAAATTAGACCCGACAGTCTCACAGGAACTCTGATTTCCCAGGCTGGCTCAAACCCGCAGCTTTCAGATCAATGAGTCCTTTATAAGGCCACATTACTCCAATTAGAAGCAACAAGGTGGTCATCATAGAGATAAGTCTCTAAGCATGATCTTACCTGGAATTTGGTAAGGGCCAAAATTGCATCTAAATAAGGACCTGCTGTTCTTTTGTGTGGGCCCACTGGAAACTGTTACAAACTTACAAGGGCAAATTGAAATAGCAATTCATCATTTTGATAGCCCTAATTTTCCTTTTTCTTGAAACAAACATTTTCACATTTTCAAATTTTGTTCAGAAACACATTTCTAATATTCTTTAAAACTTTTACTGATCATCTCTCTGTACACACATATATACAGTTCTAGCAGCCATGTTACACAAGGCTGGCAAGTTTGGGCTGTCTGCACGGCTATGTAAGCAATTGCCTGTGAAGCCTCTCCAGATGGATATTAATACCTCCCAGCAATTCTTTTTTTTATTTTTT
The DNA here is from genome assembly GCF_031878675.1 of Megascapheus bottae. Taxonomy (NCBI): domain Eukaryota; kingdom Metazoa; phylum Chordata; class Mammalia; order Rodentia; family Geomyidae; genus Megascapheus; species Megascapheus bottae. Next base: position 949,492 of record NW_028327533.1, on the reverse strand, counting down.
ATTGTAATTAGTAAAAGGGTTACATGATATTTGCCAGATAGAAGGTGCATTAATTCAAATACACTGATACCCTTTCACATGTCTTGGTACCCATTTCCCTCCCCCACACACCCCCCACCCGTCTTGGTTATCCCCCCTTCCCTATCAAATTTCAAATATCCAAATACAAATAAATTCAATATATGAGATAACAAAGTGAGATACTATACCAATATGAGATAACCAAGGGACAGCAAAGGAGATGAGAGACAACATAGTACATTAAGGACAACAATCATTCATTATGTGGCTTTTGTTTCAATATCCTGGAGGTCCTGTGAATTAGCTTCACATTATATGGCCTTATGTATCAAGATTTTGCTCTATTGCAGATATCTGCTAGTAGAGCCCAAGGTTTCTACTGATTATGACGAATGAGGGAAACCATTGAGCCATACCATTTTTAATGGGATGGTGGTTACTTTGGAGGTTAGTTTTGGAGTGATTCAATTTTTTGAGTTGTTGATATATTTTAGATATGAGGCCTTTGTCCGTTGTTTGGTTGGTGAAAATCTTCTCCCACTCTGTAGGCTTCCTGATTAGTTTACTAGCTATGTCCTTGGCCATACAAAAGCTCTGCAGTTTAATGCAGTCCCACTTATCCAGCCTTTCTCTGATTTGTTGTGATTCTTGGTCCTTATTAAGAAAGTTTCGACCTGTGCCAAGGAGGCCTAGTGTATCTCCTATTCCTTCCTATACACTTTTCAGTGTCTCAGCTTTTACCTCCAGGTCTTTGATGCATTTGGTGTTAATTCTAGTGCAAGGTGACAAAGAAGGATCCAACTTTAGTTTTCTGCAGGTGCTTAATCAGTTCTGCGAGCACAACTTGTTGAAGAGGCTGTCTTTCTTCCATTCTATTTTTTGTCTCCCTTGTCAAAGATTAGGTGGCCATAGGTCTGTGGTTTAATATCTGGGTCCTCAGTTCTATTCCATTGGTCTTCAGGCCTGTTCCTGTGCCAGTACCAAGCTGTTTTGAGAATTATAGCTCTGTAATAGAGTCTAAAGTTTGGAATTGAAATTCCTCCAGCGCTGTTCTTTCTGCTAAGAAGTGTTTTTGCTGTACGGGGTCTTTTATTATTCCATATGAATTTTGGATTGCCTCTTCTATTTCTTTAAAGAATGACATTGGCATATTGATGGGTATTGCATTGAATTTGTAGATAGCTCTTGGCAAGATTGTCATTTTAACAATGTTGATTCTTCCAATCTAGGAGCATGTGAGGTTTTTCCATTTCTTTACTTCTGCTTTAATTTCCTTTTTTAGGGTTTTAAAGTTTTCGTCAAAAAGGTCCTTTACATTCTTAGTTAAGCTAATTCCTAGGTACTTTATTTTCTTTGAGGCTATTGTGAAAGGAGTTTCCTTACTGATTATTGCCTCGTTCCTCTCACTGTTGGCATAAAGAAAGGCAGTTGATTTTTGAGGGTTGATTTTATAGCCTGCTACTCTTCCAAAGCTTTGAATCAGCTCAAGGAGCTTGGGAGTAGAGTCTATAGGATTCTTTAAATACAGAATCATGTCATCTGCAAAGAGGGATAGTTTTATTTCCTCTTTCCCTACTTGGATCCCCTTTATGCTTACTTCTTGCCTTATTGCACTGGCTAGGAATTCTAATACTATGTTAAAGAGTAGTGGAGAGAGTGGGAATCCTTGTCTAGTTCTTGATTTTAGAGGGAATGGCTATAGATTTTCACCATTAAGTGTAATACTAGCAGTAGGTTTCTCCTACACAGCCTTTATTACATTGAGGAATGTTTCATGGATTCCTAGTTTCTCCAGAGCTTTTAACATAAAGGGGTGTTGGATCTTGTCAAATGCCTTTTCCGCGTCTATTGAGACAATCATGTGATTTTTGTCCTTGCTCCTGTTGATGTGTTGAATTATATTAATTGATTTGCGTATGTTGAACCAGCTTTGCCTCCCTGTGATGAATCCAGTTTGATCATAGTGTATAATTTTTTTGATGAGTTGTTGTAGACGGTTGGCCAGTATTTTGTTGAGAAGTTTTGCATCGATGTTCATCAAAGGTATAGGTCTATACTTCTCTTTCTTTGATGAGTCTCTGTCTGGTTTGGGTATGAGGGTTATACTGGCTTCATAGAATGAGTTTGGTAAGGAAACTTCATTTTCAATTTCGTTGAAGAGCTTGAGGAGTATTGGTGTGAGCTATGCTTTGAAGACCTTATAGAATTCAGCTGTGAATCCATCTGGCCCTGGGCTTTTCTTAGGTGGAAGTTGTCTAATTGCCATTTCTATTTCAGAGCTTGAAATAGGCCTGTTGAGTTGGCTTAGTTCTTCTTGGTTCAGTGTGTGTATGTTAATATTGTCTAGGAATTCATCCATTTCATCTAGATTCTCAAATTTGTTGGCATAAAGTTTGAGAAGTATTCCCTCATGATATTCCGGATCTTGGTAATTTCTGTCGTGATATTACCATTTTCATCTGCGATTTTGTTTATTTCGATATGCTCTCTTCTTCTTTTGGTAAGATTTGCTAAGGGCTTGTCAATTTTGTCAATTCTTTCAAAGAACCAACTCCTTCTTTTGTTGATTCTTTCTATAGTTTTTTTGGATTCCAAATCATTTAATTCTGCTTTTATTTTAATTATTTGCTTTCTTCTACTGGGATTAGGGTTGGTTTGTTACTCTTTTTCCAGGAGCTTAAGGTGAGACATTAACTTGTTGGTTTGCAATTTTTCCAACTTGTTGTTGTAGGCATTCCTCTGAGAACTGCCTTTGCTGTGTCCCAAAAGAGTTGGTATTTTGTGTACTCCTTACTGTTAAATTTCATAAACTGTTGGATTTCTGTTCTGATCTCTTCGATGACCCTTTGGTGATTCAACAATGTGTTGTTCAGTCTCCATGAGTTACAGGGTTTTCGTTGGTGGAGATGTGTGTTCATATCCAGTTTGATGCCTCTGTGGTCTGAGAGTGTGCATGGAATAAATTCTGTGTTTCTGATTCTGTCCAGGTTTGTTTTATTGCCTAAGATGTGATCTATTTTGGAAAATGTTCTATGTGCTGCTGAGAAAAACGTATATTGTGTTGTTGCTGGGTGGAATATTCTGCAGATGTCTATTAGATCTAATTGGTCTATATAGTTGTTCAGTTCTAAGGTTTCTCTGTTGAGTTTTTGCCTTGTTGATCTGTCCATAGGTGAAAGTGGTGTGTTAAAATCACCGACAATCACTGTATTTCGATCTATGTATGGTTTCAGTGTAAGTAAAGTTTGCTTGATGAAGTTTGGAGCTCCGGGATTGGGTGTGTAAATATTTCGGATCGTTATGTCTTCCTGGAGGAAAGGTCCCTTTATTAGTATGTAGTAACCTTCTTTGTCTTTTCGTACTAATTTTGGTTTGAAGTCTACTTTATCTGATATGAGGATGGCAACTCCAGCCTGTTTATGGGGGCCGTTAGCTTGATAGAGTTTATTCCAACCTCTCACTTTCAAAGGATGCTTGTTTTTTTGGGTAAGATGTGTCTCTTGAAGACAGTAGAACGTTGGCTCTTGGTTTTTGATCCAACGAGACAGCCTATGCCATTTAATTGGAGATTTAGGTCCTTTGATATTGAGAGTTAGGATTGAGAGATATTTATTAGGTCCTACCATTTTTAAAAGCTTTTATTTGTGCCTGTGTCTTGACAGTTCTTTTGGTCCTTAGGTGGTATGCTGTTTAGGTGCCATTTCTTTCCCTATATTGCCTTTATTTTGGTTTACTATGTGTTGGGAGCCAGAGTGGAATCAAACTGTACCTTGACTTGCATCAGACGATGGCTATATTGTCTTATTGCTTTCTGGCCCTATTCTATGTAAATGACCTGAGAATTACCATATGAATGTAACACCTGGAGGTTCCCTGGGAGAGGAGGAGGGAAGAAGGGGGAGTGGAAAATAAACGCGGCAGTCTAGTCAGTCTTTGCCTGGACTGCGGACATCCCGGACCCGGTGTGTCTGTCTCTCTTCTTTTTCTTCCTAGTCCTTGTCCCCTATTTCAGGAACCCCAATCTGCGAACCCTGGTTTGCTGCCGGTTGGCCCCGGAAACTATGTATAGAACATCTTTCAGAATTCTCTGTAGTGTTGGTTTTGTTGCGACATATTGTTGCAGCTTTTCCCTGAATTGGAATGTTTTTATTGTTCCCTCAGTTATGAATGACAGCTTAGCTGGGTACAGTATTCTTGGTTGGTAGTTATTTGACTTAAGGGCATGACATATATGCTTCCAGTCACTTCTTGCTTGCATGGTCTCTGCTGAGTAATCTGGGTGATTCTGATTGGTTTTCCTTTATAGGTTACTGAACCCTTTTCTCTGGCTGCCTTTAGGATGCTTTTTGGTTTCTATTGATCCAGTTCGGATTATGATGTGGCGGTGAGATGTTCTTTTCTGGTCAGGTCTGTTTGGGGTTCTAAAAGCTTCTTGTATCTGGATGGGCCTGCCCTTCTGGATATTTGGGAAATTCTCTGAGATGATTCCCTGAAGTATATTTCCAATACCATTGACCTCTTTCTCCAGACCCTCCTCAATGCCAATTAGCCTTAAATTAGGCTTCCTAATTGTATCTTGGACCTCCTGAAGCACTCTCTCATTTTTCCTAGATTTGGATTGACTCATTTTCTGTTCTTTCTCTATAATAACTAAATTATCTTCAGCCCCGGAAATTCTCTCCTCTGCATTGTCTAACCTGCTATCAAAGCTATCTACTTTATTTTTCATCTGCCTTGCTACTAATTGCTCATTTTTGATGCCTTGCATCTCTTCTTTTAGATCATGTATGGATTTCTTTAGCTCCTTGATTTCCATTTGAGTGGTTAGCTCAGTAGCTTTATTTTCTTTGAACATTTGCTGGAGTTCCGTCACCATTTTATTTGTGGATTCTATGAATTCATCCATCTTTCTTTGAACAGCCTTTATTATGGCTTCCTTAATGGCTTCTCCTTTTTCAATTATCACCTTGTTTATGGTTTCCTCTTGTTAAGCTATGGCTTCCTTCCTTATCTCTTTCTTTATATTTTCACATTTTTCATTAATGATGATTATCAATTGCATTTGTACATCACTTGGAAGACTCTCCTCTAGGTTTGCCAGTGACTGTTCCATTGGCTGTTTACATTAGGTGGGGGAGGTGGGAGATATTGTTTCTTGATTTGACATTTTTCTTGAGTTTCTTGTTCTGCCCATTTGAAAATGGGAACAAGATTAATACTAAACACGATTATAGTTTTTCAGATATAACCAACCTAGACTTCTGTAGATGGCAGACACTAGATGTTCACAAGTTTTGATTGGTATTATCACTCTTTCTTTTTGCGCAGTTACAGACCAGTCTAATACATCCACTGATAAGCGATTTGTACCCAGAACAATAAGCCTCTCAATCCAATATCTATTGTCTTTAAGTCTTTCTGAGCCTAGAGAATAATTAAACAGCTAGATATACCGTATTGCTCAACAGCCATCAAGTGTAGATCCATGCAGTATGAAGGTTGAAAGACGAACAGAGGTCCAGAGATAGAAAAATAGAATGAGAGAGGTCAGGGGAGGTACAAGAGGATTAACGTAGGAGTGTAAGAATATTGTAGTAATGAAGAAAAGGTATAGCGTAAGGATAACTGACCTAACTTGGTAAGTAGGTAGCTTATTTGAGTACAAAATTTGGAAAGTATTAGAAAAAAACTTATGTGTTTCTGCACGACTAGCTCTTAGCCCCACCAGTGGCCTCACAGTGGACCATGGGATGGATCTGTGAGCTTCCGTCTGAGCGCAGTTGGCAGACGTTTTCCTGTGCTGCTTCCAGGGGCGGCCCCAAGCCAAGGGTCTGGGAATTGAGAGTTTCCAGGGGCTCTCACCAGGGCTAGCAGGAGACCCCTCTGTTCCCAGGGGCAGAGCCCAGCTGAGGACGTGGGCTCCAAGGGCGGAGCCGCGCCTTTTTGATTCTCAGAAGGGGAGCTTGGCTGCTAGTTGGCCATTCAGATCCCTGCTGTGTTTCCACTGCTTTGTCAGAGTCTGTGACTGTGGGGGGCCCCTCAGTGCTGTCTTGCTCAGGATTTCCAGCTGGAGGATGCCCGCTCAATAATTGAGGGGGAGAAGATGCTGGCTCCTATTTTCCTGCACCCCCATCCGCTGTTGTAAAGCAGGGTCCCAACGCCCTCCACTCTCCAGATCCAGAGGCCTGGGAAAGGAGCCTGGTGGGCGGGTGGGAGCTGGGAGAGCTCCGCCTCCCCTGGTGGGGTGCTGAGTCTTAGGGTCCGCCCACTTGTCAGTCTCCAGTCAGAGGGCTGGGGGTTGAGCCCGTTGGGTCTATGGGAGTTGGAACAGCCCCGCCTCCCTTGGTGGGGTTCTGGGTCTTAGATAGCCCACCTGTCAATCTGCAGTCAATGGCCTGAGGAAGGGGGCTGCTGAGGGAAGGGACAGGATTCTAAATTCCTTGCCCCCCTGCTCCCGCCAGTCTTTCTTGGGTGGGGTGGAGGGGTCTGAGTTAGGTCCTATTGCTTGGCACCCGCTCTGCTTACCCGATGTGTTTGGGGACGCACTGTATTACGACTCTGCGTCCCTCTGCAGGTGTTCCACGGTGGTGGGGAGTCTTTCACTCCCCTTGGGTCTCCGCCGCCGCCTGTGTTCTGTGTCTGGGTTCCACTGCTTGCTGTTCTGGTTCTGTGTCTGGGTTCCGCTGCTTGCGCCATTCCCTGGCCCGGTTCTGTGCTGGTTTCTGCAGCAGTTGGGCTCCCGGGGTGGCACACTCCATTGCCGCCACTTATCGTGGCTTGGAGCCGGCGCCCGCTGCTGCTTTTCTGGCGTGGATCCAGCACCTGCCACCGCTTTTAACGGCTTTCCGCAGCTTTCATGGCTTGGAGCCAGCGGAGAGAGGTGGGGGAGGGGTCCTCTCGTTCCGACTTGTATGAGAAAGTTGGATGTAAGCTTTATCTGGATTTCTTTTTTGGCTTGAATCTTTCTCCATTGCTTTTTGAGTTTGTTGTTGTAGATTTCCTAAAGTAGTTGCCTCATGGGACTCCCTGGATCTCTCTTTTTGTGAGAGAGAGCTAGGCAGCATCCCTAATGCCTCAGCGCCATCTTCCTTTTCCAGTTGTATAATATTTTAAAGACTTAAAAGTAGTTCAAATTAAACCACTCTTTGGAGGATTTTTCCTTCAAATTGCATCAGTGTATTTCTTAAGCTGCGATCTAAGAATTCTGTGAAAATTCTGTCTTTATAGTCTTAAGAGATCAATTACTTCTGTGGATTATTGAGTGAATAAAACCAAACACCGATTGAACGAGATTAGTTCTTGTTTGATAACAATGATTAGGTCACCAGTAAGGACAAATGAGCTATCAATGTAAAATGGTTTCCATGGCCCGTATTGTTTTTTTTTCCATTGTGAAAAAATAGTTCAGTAGCTATACTTTACATTGATGATATATTCTACCTCAATATTTTGAGATAGGATTCTGGTCTAAAACCGGAAGAGATATAAGTGGTGCCAACCCCTCACAATCAGCTCATTTTCCCCATTGAGACAAAGGACTACAGAGAGAGGGAGAAAGAGCGAGGTAGAGTGAGGGGTGGGAGTTTGGCATAATGACAAGAGTGCCAGCCTAGTATTTACAAAGACCACGGATCGATTCCTGGCTGCCACATACATAGAAAACACAGAGAGCCAAAGGTTGTGCTGCGGAGCAAGTGGTAGAGCTCTAGTCTTGAGGACTAGATTGGCAGAATAGAAGATGCCTGCCTATAGAACTGGAATCTTATTCTAGATTGGTGTTTTCTACAAACATCAGTCTAGCTTATTCATGTGTCACAGAATTCTTGGCTGTTACTCTCATTAGTGTCAGATGAAATACAATGAATTTATAGAGTGAAGAATTATAAAGTACATGTTACAGTAAAAGACTTGAAAATTTGCATAAGTTGTTCATGATTTCCTCGAAATCACCTAAAACTTATGATATGGGAGAGGAACCGCTTGGGTCCATTCTGTCTTCCATAGAAAGTTGTATAATATTTTAAAGACTTAAAAGAGGTTCAAATAAGACCACTTTTAGGGGGTTTTCCTTCAAATTGCATCAGTGTATTTCTTAAGCTGTGATCCAAGAATTGTGTGAGAATTCTGTCTTTATGGCCTTAAGGGATCAATTACCTCTGTTGATTATTGAGTGAATAAACACCAAACACAGATTGAACGAGATCACTTCTTGTTTGTTACAAATGATTAGGTCTACAACGAGGACAAATTAGCTGTCAATGTCAAATGCCTTCCATGGCCCGTATTGTTTTCTTTTCCATTGTGAAAAAACGGTTCAGTAGCTATACTTTATATTGATGATATGTTCTACCTCAATATTTTGAGATAGGACTCTGTTCTAAAACCGAAAGAGATATCAGTGGGGAAAACGAGCTCACAATCAGCTCGTTTTCCCCATTGAGACAGAGGGAGACAGAGAGAGGGAGAAAGAGGGAGAGTGAGGGCTGGGAGTTTGGCATAATGACAGAGTGCTAGCCTACTTTATATTGATGATATGTTCTACCTCAAAATTTTCAGATAGGACTCTGGTCTAAAACTCTGGTCTAAATCCATATCAATACCACCACCATCTCAAGGCTGGCACTGCAGCACTGCAGTCAGCTCTACTTGCAGATATTGACTCTTGAATGGAGCTAAGAATCACCCAGGCCGGATTGGAAGCTCAAGCCTCCAATTTTAGACTCCAGAGGAGATAGGACTCTACCCATTAGCTACTGCATCTGGCTTTCATTGATATTTTCAGGGTAGCTTGGCAGAATAGAAGATGCCGGCCTATAGAACTGGAATCTTATTCTAAATTGGTGTTTTCTACAAACATCAGTCTAGCTTATTCATGTGTCACAGAATTCTTGGCTGTTACTCTCATTAGTGTCAGATGAAATACAATGAATTTATAGAGTGAAGAATTATAAAGTACATGTTACAGTAAAAGACTTGAAAATTTGCATAAGTTGTTCATGATTTCCTCGAAATCACCTAAAACTTATGATATGGGAGAGGAACCGCTTGGGTCCATTCTGTCTTCCATAGAAAGTTGTATAATATTTTAAAGACTTAAAAGAGTTTCAAATAAGACCACTTTTAGGGGGTTTTCCTTCAAATTGCATCAGTGTATTTCTTAAACTGTGATCCAAGAATTGTGTGAGAATTCTGTCTTTATGGCCTTAAGGGATCAATTACTTCTGTTGATTATTGAGTGAATAAACACCAAACACCGATTGAACGAGATCAGTTCTTGTTTGTTACAAATGATTAGGTCTCCAACGAGGACAAATTAGCTGTCAATGTCAAATGGTTTCCATGGCCCGTATTGTTTTCTTTTCAATTGTGAAAAAACAGTTCAGCAGCTATACTTTATATTGATGATATGTTCTACCTCAATATTTTGAGATAGGACTCTGTTCTAAAACCGAAAGAGATATCAGTGGGGAAAACGAGCTGATTGTGAGGGGGTGGGAGAGACAGAGAGTGAGAAAGAGGTACAAAGAGTGAGGGTTGGGAGTTTGGCATAATGACAAGAGTGCTAGCCTAACATTTACAAAGACCCAGGATCGATTCCTGGCTACCACATACATAGAAAACACAGAAAGCCAAAGGTTGTGCTGAGGAGCAAGTGGTAGATCTCTAGTCTTGAGGACAGAACCCAAGGACTGTGCTCGGGCCCCGAGCTCAAGACCAGGACTGGAGAAAAAATGATCCAATAAAATGAATGAATATACCCGTATTTATAGAAAGAGACACATGTGTTTGTAGGTGTGTGTTTGCATGTGTATATGTGTGTTTGTGTATCAGAGAGTTCAATAGGCCTTGCATATACCTAACAGTAGCCTGGAAATCCGATTTCTTACAGTTGCATCGAGTGCTTAACTTTTGTGAACTAATGACAGTTTAAAAAGTCATCCAACTGGGAACTGGAAAACAAATTACCTTAATTTAGACTACATCTCAGGGATTGTTCTTTGTAAATGTCAGTTCAACCTTGCTAGAAAAGAGCTGTAGACACTACAGTTCCCTGCAGCCAAGTATCAAAGAGAAATATCAAGCTTAAGCAGCACGGGGAGAAAGAGTCAGAGGAGGAATCTGAGAAATTGACCATTTTTATGGTTTGTAGCCAGGAATTTTAAGATATGATTTTAAACTCTCCTCGCCCGCGGAAGTAACCTAATTACAAAATCCATATCAATATCACCCAGAGCTTAAAAATTTGATTCAGAATCACTATTTTCTCAGCCTTACCAATATTTCTTGCAGATTTACCACACTCCAGACAAAATTTTAGGAATGCCTGTAGAGTCTAATTTTAGCAAACTCTTCCTTGCCTATTGATTTTGATAAGAGTTGTCTTTCCTCGTAGTGATACAATCATAGAATACTCACTTGAAAAATACTAATATTACAACCGTAACTGTAGCCCCTGTTGACATCACCCTAAGAACAAAATACAATCTAAAAAACGCTAATACTGGAACTTGAGCTCAGGGTCTGGCACTCTCGCTTTCGCATTTCTCTCAAGGCTGGCACTCCAGCACTGCATTCAGCTCTACTTGCAGATATTTCCTCTTGAATGGAGCTAAGAATCACCCAGGCCGGATTGGAAGCTCAAGCCTCCAATTTTAGACCCCAGAGGAGCCAGGACTCTATCCATTAGCTACTGCATCTGGCTTTCATTGATATTTTCAGGGTAGCTTGGCAGAATAGAAGATGCCTGCCTATAGAACTGGAATCTTATTCTAGATTGGTCATTTTCTACAAACATCAGTCTCTAGCTTATTCATGTGTCACAGAATTCTTGGCTGTTACTCTCATTAGTGTCAGATGAAATACAATGAATTTAGAGAGTGAAGAATTATAAAGTACATGTTACAGTAAAAATCTTGAAAATTTGCATAACTTGTTCATGGTTTCCTTGAAATCACCTAAAACTTATGATATGGGAGAGGAACCACTTGGGTCCAAGCTATCTTCCATAGAAAGTTGTATAATATTTTAAAGACTTAAAAAAGGTTCAAATAAGACCACTCTTTAGGGGGTTTGCCTTCAAATTGCATCAGTGTATTTCTTAAGCTGTGATCCAAGAATTGTGTGAGAATTCTGTCTTTATGGCCTTAAGGGATCAATTACTTCTGTTGATTATTGAGTGAATAAACACCAAACACCGATTGAACGAGACCAGTTCTTGTTTGTTACAAATGATTAGGTCTCCAACGAGGACAAATTAGCTGTCGATGTCAAATGGTTTCCATGGCCCATATTGTTTTCTTTTCCATTATGAAAAAACAGTTCAGCAGCTATACTTTATATTGATGATATGTTCTACTTCAATATTTTGAGATAGGACTCTGGTCTAAAACCGTAAGAGATATCAGTGGGGAACCCCAACCTTCCCGGAGAACCCGCCTGACCCAGTCCCAACCCCCTACCCCAGACTCCGATCCAAGACCCCAACATGCCCAGAGAGACCGCCTGACCCCTGACCCCTGACCGATGACCCCCGACCGCAGACCCCTGCTCCAGACTCCAGACCCTGACCCCAGACCCCATTCCCCAGGCACCGGCCCTAGACCCCGACCCCAGACAAAGACCCCCGATTCCCAATCCCAGACCCCAGACCGCAGAACCCTGATCCCCAGACCCCACAACCCCGATGCCCCAACCCAGACCCCAGACACTTGACCCCCGACCCCCGACCCATGAACCCAGACCCTCGACCCCAGCCAGCGGCCCCAGACCCCAGACCCCCGACCCAGGCCCAAGACCCCGGGCCCCAGACCCCAGACCCAAACCCCCTACCCCAAACCCAGGCCCCAGACCACGGCCCCAGACCCCAGACCCCAGACCCCAGATGCAAACCCCCTACCCCAGACCCAGACCCCAGACCCCAGACCCCAGACCCAGACCCCCTACCCCAGACCCAGACCCCAGACCCCAGACCCCCGACCTCAGACCCCAGGCTCCGGCTCCAGATCCAGACCACGGCCCCACCTAGACCCCAGAACCCCGTCCCCAGACACCAGACCCCAGACTGAGACCTCGGTCCACCCGACCCACCCAGACCCCAGAACCCCAACCCCAGACCCCAGTCTCCAGACCCCAGCCACAGACCTCCGACCCCAGACCTCAGACCACAGACACCCGACCCCAGACCCCGGACCCCAGATTCCAAACACCAAACCCCCTACCCCCAACCCCAGACCCAGACCCCGGCCCCAGTTCCCTGACCCTAGTCCCCAACCCCAGACCCTAGACCCCAGACCCCTGATTGTGACTCTCGACCCCAGACGCAGACCCCAGACCCCAGACCCCCGACCCTAGACCCCAACGAGCGCGGAGAGCCCGCCCGACCCCCGACCCCAGACTCCGACCCCAGACCCCGACTCCCGACCCCAAACCCCAGACCCCAGACCCTAACCTGCCCGGAGAGCCCGCCCGACCCCCGACCCCAGACCCCAAACCCCCGACCCCGGATCCTCGACCACCAACCCCAGACCCCAGACCCCAGACCTCAGACCCCCGACCCCAGACCCAGGGTGCAGGCCCCCATCCCCAGACCCCCGACCCCAGACTCCCGAACCCAGACCCCAGACCGCAGACCGCAGACCCCCGACCCTGGACCCAGACCCCAGACTCCAGAACCCCAAACCTGACCTCTGACCACAAACCCCAGATTCCAGTCCCCAGACCCCAGAACCCCGACTCCCGACGCCAGACACCTGACCCCAGACCACCGACCCCCGACTCCAGACCCCGACCCCAGACCCGAGACCCTGGCCCCATAACCCAGACCCAGACCCCAGACCCAAGACCCAGACCCCCAACCCCAGACCCAGTCCCCATACCCCTGACCCCAGATCCCAGATCCCAGACGCCAGACCCAGACCCCAAACCCCGAACCCACCCAAACCCCAGAACCCCGAACCCAGACCCCACCAACCACCACAGACCCGCGACCCCAGACCCAGGACCCCAGACCCTAGACCCCAGACCACAGACCCTACACCCCGACCCCAGATCCCAGGCCCCAGACCCCAGACCCCAGCCCCAGTCCCCAGACGCCAGACCCCAGACCCCCGACCCCAGACCCCAGAACCCAGACCCCTAACCCAGACACCAGACCCCGTCCCCAGACTCCAGACCCCAGACCCCAGACCCCAACCAGCCCGGAGAACCCGCCCGACCCAGACTCCAGACTCCCGACCCCAGACCACCGACCCGAGACCCCAACATGCCCAGAGAGCCCGCCTGACCCCTGACCCCAGATCCCGGCCCCAGACCCCAGGCCCCTGACCCCAACCCAGACCCCCGACCCCAGGCCCTGGCCCTGACCCCCTACCCGAGACCCCCGACGTCCCACCCCAGACTCCAGACTCCAGACCCCGACTCCAGACCCCAGAACCCCGACCCAGACCCCAGACCCCAGACCCAGACCCCCAAACCCAGACCCAGACCCCACACCCCCGACCCCAGACCCCTGACCCCAGACCCCAGGTTCAGGCCCCAGACCCAGACCCCACACCCAGACCCTACCTAGACCCCAGAACCCCATCCCCAGACCCCAGACCACAGACACCAGACCGAGACCCAGACCACCGACCCAACCCAAACCCTAGAAGCCCACCCCGGACCCCAGTTCCCAGGACCAGGCCTCAGAACCCAGCCCCAGACCCCCAATCCCAATTCTCAGACCACAGACCACACAGCCCCGACCCTGTACCCTGGACCCCAGACTCTCAACCCCAGAATCCAGACACCAGACCTCCTTCCCCCGACCCCAGACTGAGACACCGGCCCCAGACCCCAGACCCCAGACCCAGACCCCAGACCCCAGACCCCAGACCCAAACCCCAGACCCCCAACCCCAGACCCAGACCCCAGACCCCTGACCCCAGACCCCAGACACCCGACCCCAGACCCCGGACTCTAGACCCCACCCTGCCCGGAGACCCCACCCAACCCCAGCCTCCAGACCCCGACCCCAGACCCCAGACTCCCGACCCCAGACCCCCACCCCAGACCCCCAACCCCGGACCCCAGACCCCAGACCTGAGGCCAAGGCCCCAGACCCCAGAACCCAGACACCAGACCCCAGATCCCAGACCTCCCAACCCAGACTCCAGACCCCAACATGCCCAGAGAGCCTGCCCGACCCCCAACCCCCAACCCTGATCCAAGACCCCAGCCCCAGACCCACACCCCCAAATACAGAACCAGACCCCCTACCCCAGACCCCAGACCTCACACCGACCCCAGACCCCTGACCCCACGCAGACCCTAGGCCCCCAACCGCAGACCCCAGACCCCCAACCCCCGACACCAGACCACAGACTTTCGATCCCACAACCCCGACCCGTGAACCCTGACAACCCACCCCAAACCCCTGACCCCGACCCCCGACCCCAGACCCCAGACCCCAGACTCTGACCCCAGACCCCAGACACCATACCGCAGAATACAAACCCACGTCCCCAGACCCCCAAACCCAGACCCCTGACTCCACCCAGACCCCCGACTCCAGACCCCAGACCAAGACCCAGAACCCTGACCCCAGACCCAGACCCAGACCCCAGACCCCTGACCCTTGACCTCAGACCCAGACCCCCATCCCAGCCTGACACCAGACCCCCAAACCCAGACCCCAGAACCCCGACCCAGACCCCAGACCCCAGACGCCAGATCCCCAAACCCAGAACCCAGACCCTGACCCCAGACGCAGACCCCACACCCCAGACCCCTGACCCCTGACCCCAGACACCAGTCCCCAGAAACCAGACACCAGACCACAGACCCCAGTCCCCGGACACCAGAACCCAGACCCTAGACACCAGAGCCAATACCCCAGACCACCGACCCCGATGTGGGGATGTGATCTCCAAGGGCGGAGCCGCGCCTTTTTGGTTCTCAGAAGGGGAGCTTGGCTGCTGGTCGGCGCTTCAGATCCCTGCTGTGTTTCCACTGCTTTGTCAGAGTCTGTGACTCGGGGGGGGGGCCCTCGGTGGTGTCTTGCTCAGGATTCCCAGCTGGAGGATGCCCAGCTCGACAATTGAGGCGGGCAGATGCTGGCTCCTATTTACCCGCACCCCCTACCCACTTTTGTAAGGCAGGGTCCAAAGGCCCTCCACTCTCCAGATCCAGTGGCCTGGGTGAGGAGACTGGTGGGCGGGTGGGAGCTGGGACAGCTCCGCCTCCACTGGTTCACACACCTCCATTCTGTGACTTCACACACCTCCATTCTATGACTTCACACACCTCCATTCTGTGACTTCACAAACCTCCATTCTATAATTTCACACACCTCCATTCTATGACTTCATACACTTCCATTCTGACTTCACACACCTCCATTCTGTGACTTCAGAGACCTCCATTCTATGACTTCACACACCTCCATTTTGACTTCACAAACCTCCATTCTGTGACTTCACACACCTCCATTCTAGGACTTCACAAACCTCCATTCTATAATTTCACACACCTCCATTCTATGACTTCATACACTTCCATTCTGACTTCACACACCTCCATTCTGTGACTTCAGAGACCTCCATTCTATGACTTCACACACCTCCATTTTGACTTCACAAACCTCCATTCTGTGACTTCACACACCTCCATTCTAGGACTTCACAAACCTCCATTCTATAATTTCACACACCTCCATTCTATGACTTCATACACTTCCATTCTGACTTCACACACCTCCATTCTATGACTTCACACACCTCCATTCTATGACTTCACACACCTTCACTCTATGATTTCACACACCTCCATTGCATGAATTTACACACCGCAATTCCATGACGTCACACACCTCCATTATATGACTTCACACATCTCCATTCTATGACTTCACACAACTCCATTCTATGACTTCACACATCTCAATTCTATGACTTCACACACCTCCATTCTGTGACTTCACACAACTCCATTCCATGATTTCACACACCTCGATTCTATGACTTCACACACCTCAATTCTATGACTTCACACACCTTCACTCTATGATTTCACACACTTCCATTCCATGACGTCACACACCTCCATTCCATGACTACACACACCTCCATTCTATGACTTCACACACCTCCATTCTATGATTTCACACACCCCAATTCTATGAGTTCACACACCTCCATTCTATGACTTCACACACCTCCATTCTATAACTTGACACACCTCCATTCTACGACTTCACACATCTCCATTCTGTGACTTCACACACCTCCATTCTATGACTTCACACACATCTATTCTGCGACTTCACACACCTCCATTCTGTGACATCAGAGACCTCCATTCTATGACTTCACACACCTCCATTTTGACTTCACAAACCTCCATTCTGTGACTTCACACACCTCCATTCTATGATTTCACAAACCTCCACTCTATGACTTCACACATTTTCATTCTGTAACTTCACACACCTCCATTCTATGACTTCACACACATCTATTCTATGACTTCACACACCTCCATTCTGTGACTTCAGAGACCTCCATTCTATGACTTCACACACCTCCATTTTGACTTCACAAACCTCCACTCTGTGACTTCACACACCTCCATTCTAGGATTTCACAAACCTCCATTCTATGACTTCACACACCTCCATTCTATGACTTCACACACCTCCATTGTGAGTTCACACACCTCCATTTTGTGACTTCACACACCTCCATTTCGTGACTTCACACACGTTCATTTTTTGAGTTCACACACCTCCATTCTATGACTTCACAGAACTCCATTCTATGACTTCACACACTTCCATTCTATGAGTTCACACACCTCCATTCTATGACTTCACACACCTCCATTCTATGACTTCACACACCTCCATTCTATGACTTCACACATCTACATTCTGTGACTTCATACACCTTTATTCGGAATTGACACACCTCCATCTGTGACTTCACACAACTCCAATGTGACTTCATACTCCTCCATTCTATGACTTCACATACCTCCATTCTATGACTTCACAAACCTCCATTCTATGACTTCACACACCTCCAATCTATGACTTCACACACCTCCATTCTATGACTTCACACACCTGCACTCTATGATTTCACAAACCTCCATTGCATGAATTTACACACCGCAATTCCATGACGTCACACACCTCCATCATATGACTTCACACATCTCCATTCTATGACTTCACAGAACTCCATTCTATGACTTCACACACCTCAATTCTATGATTTCACACACCTCCATTCTGTGACTTCACACACCTCCATTCCATGATCTCACACACCTCCATTCTATGACTTCACACACACCCATTCTATGACTTCACACACATTCACTCTATGATTTCACACACCTCCATTCCATGACGTCACACACCTCCATTATATGACTTCACTCATCTCCATTCTATGAATTCACACAACTCCATTCTATGACTTCACACACCTCAATTCTATGACTTCACACATCTCCGTTCTGTGACTTCACACACCTCCATTCTATGACTTCACACACCTCCATTCTATGGCTTCACACACCTCCATTCTGTGACTTCACACACCTCCATTCCATGACTTCACACACCTCCATTCTATGACTCCACACACCTCCATTCTATGGCTTCACACACCTCCATTCTGTGACTTAACACACCTCCATTCCATGACTTCACACACCTCCATTCTATGACTCCACACACCTCCATTCTTTGACTTCATACACCTTCACTGTATGAGTTCACACACCTCCATTCCATGACGTCACACACCTCCATTATATGACTTCACACATCTCCATTCTATGAATTCACACAACTCCATTCTATGACTTCACACATCTCCATTCTGTGACTTCACACACCTCCATTCTATGACTTTACACACATCTATTCTGTGACTTCACCCACCTCCATTCTGTGACTTCAGAGACCTCCATTCTATGACTTCACACACCTCCATTTTGACTTCACACACCTCCATTCTGTGACTTTACACACCTCCATTCTAGGACTTCACAAACCTCCAACTATGACTTCACACACCTCCATTCTATGACTTCACACACCTCCATTGTGAGTTCACACACCTCCATTTTGTGACTTCACACACCTCCATTCTGTGATTTCACACACGTTCATTCTATGAGTTTACTCACCACCATTTTATGACTTCACACAACTCCATTCTATGACTTCACACACCTCCATTCAGTGACTTCACACACCTTTATTCTGAATTCACACACCTCCATCTGTGACTACACACATCCATTGTGACTTCACACTCCTCCATTCTATGAGTTCACATACCTGCATTCTATGACTTCACAAACCTCCATTCTATGACTTCACACAACTCCAATCTATGACTTCACACACCTCCATTCTATGACTTCACACATCTCCATTCTGTGACATAACACACCTTCATTCTATGACTTCACAAACCTCCATTCTATGTCTTCACATACCTCCATTCTATAATTTCACACACCTCCATTCTATGACTTCATACACTTCCATTCTGACTTCACACACCTCCATTCTATGACTTCACACACCTCCATTCTATGACTTCACACACCTTCACTCTATGATTTCACACACCTCCATTGCATGAATTTACACACCGCAATTAAATGACGTCACACAACTCCATTCCATGACTTCACACACCTCAGTTCTATGACTTCACATATCTCTAATCTGTGACTTCACACACCTCCATTCTATGACTTCACACATCTCCATTCTGTGACATAACACACCTTCATTCTATGACTTCACAAACCTCCATTCTATGTCTTCACATACCTCCATTCTATAATTTCACACACCTCCATTCTATGACTTCATACACTTCCATTCTGACTTCACACACCTCCATTCTATGACTTCACACACCTCCATTCTATGACTTCACACACCTTCACTCTATGATTTCACACACCTCCATTGCATGAATTTACACACCGCAATTAAATGACGTCACACAACTCCATTCCATGACTTCACACACCTCAGTTCTATGACTTCACATATCTCTAATCTGTGACTTCACACACCTCCATTCTATGACTTCACACACATCCATTCCGTGACTTCACACACCTCCATTCTGTGACTTCAGGGACCTCCATTCTATGACTTCACACACCTCCATTTTTACTTCACACACCTCCATTCTGTGACTTAACACACCACCATTCTCTGACTTCACACACCTCCATTCTTTGGCTTCAAACACCTCCATTCTATGACTTCACACAACTCCATTCTATGACTTCACACACTTCCATTCTATGAGTTCACACACCTCCATTCTATGACTTCACACACCTCCATTCTATGACTTCACACACCTCCATTCTATGACTTCACACATCTACATTCTGTGACTTCATACAACTTTATTCTGAATTGACACACCTCCATCTGTGACTTCACACACCTCCAATGTGACTTAACACTCCTCCATTCTATGACTGCACATACCTCCATTCTATGACTTCACAAACCTCCATTCTATGACTTCACACACCTCCATTCTATGACTTCACACACCTCCATTCTATGACTTCACAAATCTCCATTCTGTGACATCACACACCTTCATTCTATGACTTCACAAACCTCCATTGTATGACTTCATACACCTCCATTCTATGACTTCACACACCTCCATTCTGTGACTTCACACACCTCCATTCTATGACGTCATACACTTCCATTCTGACTTCACACACCTCCATTCTATGACTTCACACACCTCCATTCTATGACTTCACACACCTTCACTCTATGATTTCACACACCTCCATTGCATGAATTTACACACCGCAATTCCATGACGTCACACACCTCCATTATATGACTTCACACACCTCCATTCTATGACTTCACACACCTCCATTCTGTGACTTCACACACCTCCATAATATGACTTCACACATCTCCTTTATGTGACTTCACACACATACATGCTGTCACTCCACACACCTCCTTTCTATGACTTCACAAACCTCAATTCTATGACTTCACACACTTCCATTCTATGACTTCAAACACCTCCATTCTATGACTTCAGACACCTCCATTCTATGACTTCATACACCCCCATTCTATGAATTCACACACCTCGATTCTATGACTTCACACACCTCCATTCTATAACTTGACACACCTCCATTCTATGACTTCACACATCTCCATTCTGTGACTTCACACACCTCCATTCTATGACTTCACACTCATCTATTCTGTGACTTCACACACCTCCATTCTGTGACTTCAGAGACCTCCATTCTATGACTTCACACACCTCCATTTTGACTTCACAAACCTCCATTCTGTGACTTCACACACCTCCATTCTAGGACTTCACAAACCTCCATTCTATGACTTCACACACCTCAATTCTATGACTTCACACACCTCCATTGTGAGTTCACACACCTCCATTTTGTGACTTCACACACCTGCATTCCGTGACTTCTCACACGTTCATTCTATGAGTTCACACACCACCATTCTATGACTTCACACAACTCCATTCTATGACTTCACACACCTCCATTCAGTGACTTCACACACCTTTATTCTGATTTCACACACCTCCATCTGTGACTTCACACACCTCCATTGTGGCTTCACACTCCTCCATTCTAGGACTTCACATACCTCCATTCTATGACATCACAAACCTCCATTCTATGACTTCACACACCTCCAATCTATGACTTCACACACCTCCATTGTATGACTTCACACATCTCCATTCTGTGACATCACACACCTTCATTCTATGACTTCAAAAACCTCCATTCTATGTCTTCACATACCTCCATTCTATAATTTCACACACCTCCATTCTATGACTTCACACACCTCCATTCTATGACTTCACACACCTACACTCTATGATTTCACAAACCTCCATTGCATGAATTTACACACCGCAATTCCATGACGTCACACACCTCCATTATATGACTTCACACATCTCCATTCTATGACTTCACACAACTCCATTCTATGACTTCACACACCTCAATTCTATGATTTCACACACCTCCATTCTGTGACTTCACACACCTCCATTCCATGATCTCACACACCTCCATTCTATGACTTCACACACACCCATTCTATGACTTCACACACATTCACTCTATGATTTCACACACCTCCATTCCATGACGTCACACACCTCCATTATATGACTTCAATCATCTCCATTCTATGAATTCACACAACACCATTCTATGACTTCACACACCTCAATTCTATGACTTCACACCTCTCCATTCTGTGACTTCACACACCTCCATTCTATGACTTCACACACCTCCATTCTATGGCTTCACACAGCTCCATTCTGTGACTTCACACACCTCCATTCCATGACTTCACACACCTCCATTCTATGACTCCACACACCTCCATTCTATGGCTTCACACACCTTCACTGTATGAGTTCACACACCTCCATTCCATGACGTCACACACCTCCATTATATGACTTCACACATCTCCATTCTATGAATTCACACAACTCCATTCTATGACTTCACACATCTCCATTCTGTGACTTCACACACCTCCATTCTATGACTTTACACACATCTATTCTGTGACTTCAGCCACCTCCATTCTGTGACTTCAGAGACCTCCATTCTATGACTTCACACACCTCCATTTTGACTTCACACACCTCCATTCTGTGACTTTACACACCTACATTCTAGGACTTCACAAACCTCCATTCTATGACTTCACACACCTCCATTCTATGACTTCACACACCACCATTGTGAGTTCACACACCTCCATTTTGTGACTTCACACACCTCCATTCCGTGATTTCACACACGTTCATTCTATGAATTCACACACCACCATTTTATGACTTCACACAACTCCATTCTATGACTTCACACACCTCCATTCAGTGACTTCACACACCTTTATTCTGAATTCACACACCTCCATCTGTGACTACACACATCCATTGTGACTTCACACTCCTCCATTCTATGAGTTCACATACCTCCATTCTATGACTTCACAAACCTCCATTCTATGACTTCACACAACTCCAATCTATGACTTCACACACCTCCATTCTATGACTTCACACATCTCCATTCTGTGACATCACACACCTTCATTCTATGACTTCACAAACCTCCATTCTATGTCTTCACATACTTCCATTCTATAATTTCACACACCTCCATTCTATGACTTCATACACTTCCATTCTGACTTCACACACCTCCATTCTATGACTTCACACACCTCCATTCTATGACTTCACACACCTTCACTCTATGATTTCACACACCTCCATTGCATGAATTTACACACCGCAATTAAATGATGTCACACAACTCCATTCTATGACTTCACACACCTCAGTTCTATGACTTCACATATCTCCAATCTGTGACTTCACACACCTCCATTCGATGACTTCACACACATCCATTCCGTGACTTCACACACCTCCATTCTGTGACTTCAGGGACCTCCATTCTATGACTTCACACACCACCATTTTGACTTCACACACCTCCATTCTGTGACTTAACACACCACCATTCTCTGACTTCACACACCTCCATTCTTTGGCTTCAAACACCTCCATTCTATGACTTCACACAACTCCATTCTATGACTTCACACACCTTCATTCTATGACTTCACAAACCTCCATTCTATGACTTCACACACCTCCATTCTATAATTTCACACACCTCCATTCTATAACGTCATACACTTCCATTATGACTTCACACACCTCCATTCTATGACTTCACACACCTCCATTCTATGACTTCAAACACCTTCACTCTATGATTTCACACACCTCCATTGCATGAATTTACACACCGCAATTCCATGACGTCACACACCTCCATTCTATGAATTCACACAACTCCATTCTATGACTTCACACACCTCAATTCTATGACTTCACACATCTCCATTCTGTGACTTCACACACCTCCATTCTATGACTCCACACACCTCCATTCTATGGCTTCACACACCTCCATTCTGTGACTTAACACACCTCCATTCCATGACTTCACACACCTCCATTCTATGACTCCACACACCTCCATTCTATGGCTTCACACACCTTCACTGTATGAGTTCACACACCTCCATTCCATGACGTCACACACCTCCATTATATGACTTCACACATCTCCATTCTATAAATTCACACAACTCCATTCTATGACTTCACACATCTCCATTCTGTGACTTCACACACCTCCATTCTATGACTTTACACACATCTATTATGTGACTTCAGCCACCTCCATTCTGTGACTTCAGAGACCTC
The DNA here is from genome assembly GCF_031878675.1 of Megascapheus bottae. Lineage (NCBI taxonomy): Eukaryota > Metazoa > Chordata > Mammalia > Rodentia > Geomyidae > Megascapheus > Megascapheus bottae. The sequence continues at coordinate 926,093 of NW_028327533.1, read as the reverse complement.
CATTCTATGACTTCACACACCTCCATTTTGACTTCACACACCTCCATTCTGTGACTTTACACACCTCCATTCTAGGACTTCACAAACCTCCAACTATGACTTCACACACCTCCATTCTATGACTTCACACACCACCATTGTGAGTTCACACACCTCCATTTTGTGACTTCACACACCTCCATTCCGTGATTTCACACACGTTCATTCTATGAATTCACACACCACCATTTTATGACTTCACACAACTCCATTCTATGACTTCACACACCTCCATTCTGTGACATCACACACCTTCATTCTATGACTTCACAAACCTCCATTCTATGTCTTCACATACTTCCATTCTATAATTTCACACACCTCCATTCTATGACTTCATACACTTCCATTCTGACTTCACACACCTCCATTCTATGACTTCACACACCTCCATTCTATGACTTCACACACCTCCATTCTATGACTTCACACACCTTCACTCTATGATTTCACACACCTCCATTGCATGAATTTACACACCGCAATTAAATGACGTCACACAACTCCATTATATGACTTCACACACCTCAGTTCTATGACTTCACATATCTCCAATCTGTGACTTCACACACCTCCATTCGATGACTTCACACACATCCATTCCCGGCCTTCACACACCTCCATTCTGTGACTTCAGGGACCTCCATTCTATGACTTCACACACCTCCATTTTGACTTCACACACCTCCATTCTGTGACTTAACATACCACCATTCTCTGACTTCACACACCTCCATTCTTTGGCGTCAAACACCTCCATTCTATGACTTCACACAACTCCATTCTATGACTTCACACACCTTCATTCTATGACTTCACAAACCTCCATTCTATGACTTCACACACCTCCATTCTATAATTTCACACACCTCCATTCTATAACGTCATACAGTTCCATTCTGACTTCACACACCTCCATTCTATGACTTCACACACCGCCATTCTATGACTTCACACACCTTCACTTTATGATTTCACACACCTCCATTGCATGAATTTACACACCGCAATTCCATGACGTCACACACCTCCATTATATGACTTCACACATCTCCATTTTATGACTTCAGACAACTCCATTCTATTACTTCACACATTTCAATGCTATGACTTCACACACCTCCATTCTGTGACTTCACACACCTCCATTCCATGATTTCACACACCTCGATTCTATGACTTCACACACCTCCATTCTATGACTTCACACACCTTCACGCTATGATTTCACACACCTCCATTCCATGACGTCACACACCTCCATTATATGACTTCACACATCTCCATTTTATGAATTTACACAACTCCATTCTATGACTTCACACACCTCCATTCTATGACTTCACACACCTCCATTCTGTGATTTCACACACCTCCATAATATGACTTCACACATCTCCTTTCTGTGACTTCACACACCTATATGCTGTCACTCCACACACCTCCTTTCTATGACTTCACAAACCTCCATTCTATGACTTCACACACCTCCATTCTATGACTTCAGACACCTCCATTCTATGACTTCAGACACCTCCATTCTATGACTTCACACACCCCCATTCTATGAGTTCACACACCTCCATTCTATGACTTCACACACCTCCATTCTATAACTTGACACACCTCCATTCTATGACTTCACACATCTCCATTCTGTGACTTCACACACCTCCATTCTGTGACTTCAGAGACCTCAATTCTATGACTTCACACACCTCCATTTTGACTTCACAAACCTCCATTCTGTGTCTTCACACACATCCATTCTAGGACTTCACAAACCTCCATTCTATGACTTCACACACCTCCATTCTATGACTTCACACACCTCCATTGTGAGTTCACACACCTCCATTTTGTGACTTCACACACCTGCATTCCGTGACTTCACACACGTTCATTCTATGAGTTCACACACCACCATTCTATGACTTCACACAACTCCATTCTATGACTTCACACACCTCCATTCAGTGACTTCACACACCTTTATTCTGAATTCACACCCCTCCGTCTTTGACTTCACACACCTCCATTGTGACTTCACACTCCTCCATTCTATGACTTCACACACCTCCATTCCGTGACTTCACAAACCTCCATGATATGACTTCACACACCTCCAACCTGTGACTTCACACACCTCCATTCTATGACTTCACACATCTCCATACTGTGACTTCACACACCTTCATTCTATGATTTCACACACGTCCATTCTATGACTTCACTCACCTCCATTCTGTGACTTCACACACCTCCATTCTATGACTTCACACACCTCCCTTATATGACTTCACACACCTCCATTCTATGACTTCACACACCTTCACGCTATGATTTCACACACCTCCATTCCATGACGTCACACACCTCCATTATATGACTTCACACATCTCCATTTCATGAATTCACACAACTCCATTCTATGACTTCACACACCTCCATTCTATGACTTCACACACCTCCATTCTGTGATTTCACTCACCTCCATAATATGACTTCACACATCTCCTTTCTGTGACTTCACACACCTATATGCTGTCACTCCACACACCTCCTTTCTATGACTTCACAAACCTCCATTCTATGACTTCAGACACCTCCATTCTATGACTTCAGACACCTCCATTCTATGACTTCATACACCACCTTTCTATGACTTCACAAACCTCTATTCTATGACTTCAGACACCTCCATTCTATGACTTCAGACACCTCCATTCTATGAATTCACACATCTCCATTCTGTGACTTCACACACCTCCATTCTAGGACTTCACACACCTCCATTCTATAACTTGACACACCTCCATTCTATGACTTCACACATCTCCATTCTGTGAATTCACACACCTCCATTCTATGACTTCACACACATCCATTCCGTGACTTCACACACCTCCATTCTGTGACTTCAGAGACCTCCATTCTATGACTTCACACACCTCCATTTTGACTTCACAAACCTCCATTCTGTGACTTCACATACCTCCATTCTAGGACTTCACAAACCTCCATTCTAAGACTTCACACACCTCCATTCTATGACTTCACACACCTCCATTTTGAGTTCACACACCTCCATTTTGTGACTTCACACACCTCCATTCCGTGACTTCACACACGTTCATTCTATGAGTTCACACACCACCATTCTATCACGTCAGAAAACTCCATTCTATGACTTCACACACCTCCATTCTGTGACTTAACACACCACCATTCTCTGACTTCACACACCTCCATTCTTTGGCTTCAAACACCTCCATTCTATGACTTCACACAACTCCATTCTATGACTTCACACACTTCCATTCTATGAGTTCACACACCTCCATTCTATGACTTCACACACCTCCATTCTATGACTTCACACACCTCCATTCTATGACTTCACACATCTACATTCTGTGACTTCATACACCTTTATTCTGAATTGACACACCTACATCTGTGACTTCACACACCTCCAATGTGACTTAACACTCCTCCATTCTATTACTTCACATACCTCCATTCTATGACGTCACAAACCTCCATTCTATGACTTCACACACCTCAAATCTATGACTTCACACACCGCCATTCTATGACTTCAAACATCTCCATTCTGTGACATCACACACCTTTATTCTATGACTTCACAAACCTCCATTCTATGTCTTCACATACCTCCATTCTATAATTTCACACACCTCCATTCTATGACTTCATACACTTCCATTCTGACTTCACACACCTCCATTCTATGACTTCACAAACCTCCGTTCTATAACTTCACACACCTTCACTCTATGATTTCACATACATCCATTGCATGAATTTACACACCGCAATTCCATGACGTCACACACCTCCATTATATGACTTCACACATCTCCATTCTATAACTTCACACAACTCCATTCTATGACTTCACACACCTCAATTCTATGACTTCACACACCTCCATTCTGTGACTTCACACACCTCCATTCCATGATTTCACACAACTCCATTCTATGACTTCACACACCTCCATTCTATGACTTCACACACCTTCACTCTATGATTTCACACACCTCCATTCCATGACGTCACACACCTCCATTCTATGACTTCACACACCTCAATTCTATGACTTCACACATCTCCATTCTGTGACTTAACACACCTCCATTCCATGGCTACACACACCTCCATTCTATGACTTCACACACCTCCATTCTATGACTTCACACACCTCCATTCTGTGACTTCACACACCTCCATAATATGACTTCACACATCTACTTTCTGTGACTTCACACACCTATATGCTGTCACTCCACACACGTCCTTTCTACGACTTCACAAACCTCCATTCTATGACTTCACACACCTCCATTCTATGACTTCAAACACCTCCATTCTATGACTTCAGACACCTCCATTCTATGACTTCACACACCCCCATTCTATGAGTTCACACACCTCCATTCTATGACTTCACACACCTCCATTCTATAACTTGACACACCTCCATTCTATGACTTCACACATCTCCATTCTGTGACTTCACACACCTCCATTCTATGACTTCACACACCTCCATTCTAGGACTTCACAAACCTCCATTCTATGACTTCACACACCTCCATTCCATGACTTCACACACCTCCATTGTGAGTTCACACACCTCCATTTTGTGACTTCACACACCTCCATTCTGTGACTTCACACACGTTCATTCTATGAGTTCACACACCACCATTCTATGACTTCACACAACTCCATTCTATGACTTCACACACCTCCATTCAGTGACTTCACACACCTTTATTCTGAATTCACACACCTCCGTCTTTGACTTCACACACCTCCATTGTGACTTCACACTCCTCCATTCTATGACTTCACACACCTCCATTCCGTGACTTCACAAACCTCCATGATATGACTTCACACAACTCCAACCTGTGACTTCACACACCTCCATTCTATGACTTCACACATCTCCATACTGTGACTTCACACACCTTCATTCTATGATTTCACACACGTCCATTCTATGACTTCACACACCTCCATTCTGTGACTTCACACACCTCCATTCTATGACTTCACACACCTCCCTTATATGACTTCACACACCTCCATTCTATGACTTCACACACCTTCACTCGACAATTTCACACACCTCCATTGTATGACTTTACACACCTCCATTCCATGACTTCACACACCTCCATTATATGACTTCACACATCTGCATTCTATGACTTCACACAACTCCATTCTATCACTTCACACACCTCAATTCGATGACTTCACACACCTCCATTCTGTGACTTCACACACCTCCATTCCATGATTTCACACACCTCCATTCTATGACTTCGTACACCTCAATTATGTGACTTCAGACACGTCAAATCTATGACTTCACACTCCTTCATTCTATGACTTCACACATCTCCATTCTATGACTTCACACAACTCCATTCTATGGTTCACACACCTCCATTCTATAACTTCACAAACCTGCATTCTATGACTTCACACACCTCCATTCTGTGACTTCACAAAACTTCATTCTGACTTCACACACCTCCATTTTGTGACTTTACACACCTCCATTGTGACTTCACACATCTCCATTCTGTGACTTTACACACCTCCATTCGATGACTTCACACACCTCCATTCTATGGCTTCACACACCTCCATTCTGTGACTTCACACACTTCCATTCCATGATTTCACACACCTCCATTCTATGACTTCACACACCTCCATTCTATGACTTCATACACCTTCACTCTATGATTTCACACACCTCCATTCCATGATGTCACACACCTCCATTATATGACTTCACAAATCTCCATTCTATGAATTCACACAACTCCATTCTATGACTCCACACACCTCTAATCCATGACATCACACACCTCCATTCTGTGACTTCACACACCTCCATTCCATGACTACACACACCTCCATTCTATGACTTCACACACCTCCATTCTATGACTTCACACACCTTCACTCTATGATTTCACACACCTCCATTGCATGAATTTACACACCGCAATTAAATGACGTCACACAACTCCATTCTATGACTTCACACACCTCAGTTCTATGACTTCACATATCTCCAATCTGTGACTTCACACACCTCCATTCGATGACTTCACACACATCCATTCCGGGCCTTCACACACCTCCATTCTGTGACTTCAGGGACCTCCATTCTATGACTTCACACACCTCCATTTTGACTTCACACACCTCCATTCTGTGACTTAACACACCACCATTCTCTGACTTCACACACCTCCATTCTTTGGCGTCAAACACCTCCATTCTATGACTTCACACAACTCCATTCTATGACTTCACACACCTTCATTCTATGACTTCACAAACCTCCATTCTATGACTTCACACACCTCCATTCTATAATTTCACACACCTCCATTCTATAACGTCATACAGTTCCATTCTGACTTCACACACCTCCATTCTATGACTTCACACACCGCCATTCTATGACTTCACACACCTTCACTCTATGCTTTCACACACCTCCATTGCATGAATTTACACACCGCAATTCCATGACGTCACACACCTCCATTATATGACTTCACACATCTCCATTTTATGACTTCAGACAACTCCATTCTATTACTTCACACATTTCAATGCTATGACTTCACACACCTCCATTCTGTGACTTCACACACCTCCATTCCATGATTTCACACACCTCGATTCTATGACTTCACACACCTCCATTCTATGACTTCACACACCTTCACGCTATGATTTCACACACCTCCATTCCATGACGTCACACACCTCCATTATATGACTTCACACATCTCCATTTTATGAATTTACACAACTCCATTCTATGACTTCACACACCTCCATTCTATGACTTCACACACCTCCATTCTGTGATTTCACACACCTCCATAATATGACTTCACACATCTCCTTTCTGTGACTTCACACACCTATATCCTGTCACTCCACACACCTCCTTTCTATGACTTCACAAACCTCCATTCTATGACTTCACACACCTCCATTCTATGACTTCAGACACCTCCATTCTATGACTTCAGACACCTCCATTCTATGACTTCACACACCCCCATTCTATGAATTCACACACCTCCATTCTATGACTTCACACACCTCCATTCTATAACTTGACACACCTCCATTCTATGACTTCACACATCTCCATTCTGTGACTTCACACACCTCCATTCTGTGACTTCAGAGACCTCAATTCTATGACTTCACACACCTCCATTTTGACTTCACAAACCTCCATTCTGTGTCTTCACACACCTCCATTCTAGGACTTCACAAACCTCCATTCTATGACTTCACACACCTCCATTCTATGACTTCACACACCTCCATTGTGAGTTCACACACCTCCATTTTGTGACTTCACACACCTGCATTCCGTGACTTCACACACGTTCATTCTATGAGTTCACTCACCACCATTCTATGACTTCACACAACTCCATTCTATGACTTCACACACCTCCATTCAGTGACTTCACACACCTTTATTCTGAATTCACACCCCTCCGTCTTTGACTTCACACACCTCCATTGTGACTTCACACTCCTCCATTCTATGACTTCACACACCTCCATTCCGTCACTTCACAAACCTCCATGATATGACTTCACACACCTCCAACCTGTGACTTCACACACCTCCATTCTATGACTTCACACATCTCCATACTGTGACTTCACACACCTTCATTCTATGATTTCACACACGTCCATTCTATGACTTCACTCACCTCCATTCTGTGACTTAACACACCACCATTCTCTGACTTCACACACCTCCATTCTTTGGCGTCAAACACCTCCATTCTATGACTTCACACAACTCCATTCTATGACTTCACACACCTTCATTCTATGACTTCACAAACCTCCATTCTATGACTTCACACACCTCCATTCTATAATTTCACACACCTCCATTCTATAACGTCATACAGTTCCATTCTGACTTCACACACCTCCATTCTATGACTTCACACACCGCCATTCTATGACTTCACACACCTTCACTCTATGCTTTCACACACCTCCATTGCATGAATTTACACACCGCAATTCCATGACGTCACACACCTCCATTATATGACTTCACACATCTCCATTTTATGACTTCAGACAACTCCATTCTATTACTTCACACATTTCAATGCTATGACTTCACACACCTCCATTCTGTGACTTCACACACCTCCATTCCATGATTTCACACACCTCGATTCTATGACTTCACACACCTCCATTCTATGACTTCACACACCTTCACGCTATGATTTCACACACCTCCATTCCATGACGTCACACACCTCCATTATATGACTTCACACATCTCCATTTTATGAATTTACACAACTCCATTCTATGACTTCACACACCTCCATTCTATGACTTCACACACCTCCATTCTGTGATTTCACACACCTCCATAATATGACTTCACACATCTCCTTTCTGTGACTTCACACACCTATATGCTGTCACTCCACACACCTCCTTTCTATGACTTCACAAACCTCCATTCTATGACTTCACACACCTCCATTCTATGACTTCAGACACCTCTATTCTATGACTTCAGACACCTCCATTCTATGACTTCACACACCCCCATTCTATGAGTTCACACACCTCCATTCTATGACTTCACACACCTCCATTCTATAACTTGACACACCTCCATTCTATGACTTCACACATCTCCATTCTGTGACTTCACACACCTCCATTCTGTGACTTCAGAGACCTCAATTCTATGACTTCACACACCTCCATTTTGACTTCACAAACCTCCATTCTGTGTCTTCACACACCTCCATTCTAGGACTTCACAAACCTCCATTCTATGACTTCACACACCTCCATTCTATGACTTCACACACCTCCATTGTGAGTTCACACACCTCCATTTTGTGACTTCACACACCTGCATTCCGTGACTTCACACACGTTCATTCTATGAGTTCACACACCACCATTCTATGACTTCACACAACTCCATTCTATGACTTCACACACCTCCATTCAGTGACTTCACACACCTTTATTCTGAATTCACACCCCTCCGTCTTTGACTTCACACACCTCCATTGTGACTTCACACTCCTCCATTCTATGACTTCACACACCTCCATTCCGTGACTTCACAAACCTCCATGATATGACTTCACACACCTCCAACCTGTGACTTCACACACCTCCATTCTATGACTTCACACATCTCCATACTGTGACTTCACACACCTTCATTCTATGATTTCACACACGTCCATTCTATGACTTCACTCACCTCCATTCTGTGACTTCACACACCTCCATTCTATGACTTCACACACCTCCCTTATATGACTTCACACACCTCCATTCTATGACTTCACACACCTTCACTCTACAATTTCACACACCTCCATTGTATGACTTTACACACCTCCATTCCATGACTTCACACACCTCCATTATATGACTTCACACATCTGCATTCTATGACTTCACACAACTCCATTCTATCACTTCACACACCTCAATTCGATGACTTCACACACCTCCATTCTGTGACTTCACACACCTCCATTCCATGATTTCACACACCTCCATTCTATGACTTCGTACACCTCAATTATGTGACTTCAGACACGTCAATTCTATGACTTCACACTCCTTCATTCTATGACTTCACACATCTCCATTCTATGACTTCACACAACTCCATTCTATGGTTCACACACCTCCATTCTATAACTTCACAAACCTGCATTCTATGACTTCACACACCTCCATTCTGTGACTTCACAAAACTTCATTCTGACTTCACACACCTCCATTTTGTGACTTTACACACCTCCATTGTGACTTCACACATCTCCATTCTGTGACTTTACACACCTCCATTCGATGACTTCACACACACCTCCATTCTATTGCTTCACACACCTCCATTCTGTGACTTCACACACTTCCATTCCATGACTTCACACACTTCCATTCTATGACTTCACACACCTCCATTCTATGACTTCATACACCTTCACTCTATGATTTCACACACCTCCATTCCATGATGTCACACACCTCCATTATATGACTTCACACATCTCCATTCTATGAATTCACACAACTCCATTCTATGACTTCACACACTTCAAATCCATGACATCACACACCTCCATTCTATGACTTCACACACTTCCATTCTATGAGTTCACACACCTCCATTCTATGACTTCACACACCTCCATTCTATGACTTCACACACCTCCATTCTATGACTTCACACATCTACATTCTGTGACTTCATACAACTTTATTCTGAATTGACACACCTCCATCTGTGACTTCACACACCTCCAATGTGACTTAACACTCCTCCATTCTATGACTGCACATACCTCCATTCTATGACTTCACAAACCTCCATTCTATGACTTCACACACCTCCAATCTATGACTTCACACACCTCCATTCTATGACTTCACACAACTCCATTCTGTGACATCACACACCTTCATTCTATGACTTCACAAACCTCCATTCTATGACTTCACACACCTCCATTCTATAATTTCACACACCTCCATTCTATGACGTCATACACTTCCATTCTGACTTCACACACCTCCATTCTATGACATCACACACCTCCATTCTATGACTTCACACACCTTCACTCTATGATTTCACACACCTCCATTGCATGAATTTACACACCGCAATTTCATGACGTCACACACCTCCATTATATGACTTCACACATCTCCATTTTATGACTTCAGACAACTCCATTCTATTACTTCACACATTTCAATTCTATGACTTCACACACCTCCATTCTGTGACTTCACACACCTCCATTCCATGATTTCACACACCTCCATTCTATGACTTCACACACCTCCATTCTATGACTTCACACACCTTCACGCTATGATTTCACACACCTCCATTCCATGACGTCACACACCTCCATTATATGACTTCACACATCTCCATTTTATGAATTCACACAACTCCATTCTATGACTTCACACACCTCCATTCTATGACTTCACACACCTCCATTCTGTGATTTCACACACCTCCATAATATGACTTCACACATCTCCTTTCTGTGACTTCACACACCTATATGCTGTCACTCCACACACCTCCTTTCTATGACTTCACAAACCTCCATTCTATGACTTCAGACACCTCCATTCTATGACTTCAGACACCTCCATTCTATGACTTCATACACCTCCTTTCTATGACTTCACAAACCTCCATTCTATGACTTCAGACACCTCCATTCTATGACTTCAGACACCTCCATTCTATGACTTCACACATCTCCATTCTGTGACTTCACACACCTCCATTCTAGGACTTCACACACCTCCATTCTATAACTTGACACACCTCCATTCTATGACTTCACACATCTCCATTCTGTGAATTCAAACACCTCCATTCTATGACTTCACACACATCCATTCCGTGACTTCACACACCTCCATTCTGTGACTTCAGAGACCTCCATTCTATGACTTCACACACCTCCATTTTGACTTCACAAACCTCCATTCTGTGACTTCACATACCTCCATTCTAGGACTTCACAAACCTCCATTCTAAGACTTCACACACCTCCATTCTATGACTTCACACACCTCCATTTTGAGTTCACACACCTCCATTTTGTGACTTCACACACCTCCATTTCGTGACTTCACACACGTTCATTCTATGAGTTCACACACCACCATTCTATGACGTCAGAAAACTCCATTCTATGACTTCACACACCTCCATTCTGTGACTTAACACACCACCATTCTCTGACTTCACACACCTCCATTCTTTGGCTTCAAACACCTCCATTCTATGACTTCACACAACTCCATTCTATGACTTCACACACTTCCATTCTATGAGTTCACACACCTCCATTCTCTGACTTCACACACCTCCATTCTATGACTTCACACACCTCCATTCTATGACTTCACACATCTACATTCTGTGACTTCATACACCTTTATTCTGAATTGACACACCTACATCTGTGACTTCACACACCTCCAATGTGACTTCACACTCCTCCATTCTATTACTTCACATACCTCCATTCTATGACTTCACAAACCTCCATTCTATGACTTCACACACCTCAAATCTATGACTTCACACACCGCCATCCTATGACTTCAAACATCTCCATTCTGTGACATCACACACCTTCATTCTATGACTTCACAAACCTCCATTCTATGTCTTCACATACCTCCATTCTATAATTTCACACATCTCCATTCTAGGACTTCATACACTTCCATTCTGACTTCACACACCTCCTTTCTATGACTTCACACACCTCCGTTCTATAACTTCACACACCTTCACTCTATGATTTCACACACCTCCATTGCATGAATTTACACACCGCAATTCCATGACGTCACACACCTCCATTATATGACTTCACACATCTCCATTCTATGACTTCACACAACTCCATTCTATGACTTCACACACCTCAATTCTATGACTTCACACACCTCCATTCTGTGACTTCACACACCTCCATTCCATGATTTCACACAACTCCATTCTATGACTTCACACACCTCCATTCTATGACTTCACACACCTTCACTCTATGATTTCACACACCTCCATTCCATGACGTCACACACCTCCATTCTATGACTTCACACACCTCAATTCTATGACTTCACACATCTCCATTCTGTGACTTCACACACCTCCATTCCATGGCTACACACACCTCCATTCTATGACTTCACACACCTCCATTCTATGACTTCACACACCTCCATTCTGTGACTTCACACACTTCCATAATATGACTTCACACATCTACTTTCTGTGACTTCACACACCTATATGCTGTCACTCCACACACGTCCTTTCTACGACTTCACAAACCTCCATTCTATGACTTCACACACCTCCATTCTATGACTTCAAACACCTCCATTCTATGACTTCAGACACCTCCATTCTATGACTTCACACACCCCCATTCTATGAGTTCACACACCTCCATTCTATGACTTCACACACCTCCATTCTATAACTTGACACACCTCCATTCTATGACTTCACACATCTCCATTCTGTGACTTCACACACCTCCATTCTATGACTTCACACACCTCCATTCTAGGACTTCACAAACCTCCATTCTATGACTTCACACACCTCCATTCTATGACTTCACACACCTCCATTGTGAGTTCACACACCTCCATTTTGTGACTTCACACACCTCCATTCCGTGACTTCACACACGTTCATTCTATGAGTTCACACACCACCATTCTATGACTTCACACAACTCCATTCTATGACTTCACACACCTCCATTCAGTGACTTCACACACCTTTATTCTGAATTCACACACCTCCGTCTTTGACTTCACACACCTCCATTGTGACTTCACACTCCTCCATTATATGACTTCACACACCTCCATTCCGTGACTTCACAAACCTCCATGATATGACCTCACACAACTCCAACCTGTGACTTCACACACCTCCATTCTATGACTTCACACATCTCCATACTGTGACTTCACACACCTTCATTCTATGATTTCACACACGTCCATTCTATGACTTCACACACCTCCATTCTGTGACTTCACACACCTCCATTCTATGACTTCACACACCTCCCTTATATGACTTCACACACCTCCATTCTATGACTTCACACACCTTCACTCGACAATTTCACACACCTCCATTGTATGACTTTACACACCTCCATTCCATGACTTCACACACCTCCATTATATGATTTCACACATCCGCATTCTGTGACTTCACACAACTCCATTCTATCACTTCACACACCTCAATTCGATGACTTCACACACCTCCATTCTGTGACTTCACACACCTCCATTCCATGATTTTACACACCTCCATTCTATGACTTCGTACACCTCAATTATGTGACTTCAGACACGTCAATTCTATGACTTCACACTCCTTCATTCTATGACTTCACACATCTCCATTCTATGACTTCACACAACTCCATTCTATGGTTCACACACCTCCATTCTATAACTTCACAAACCTGCATTCTATGACTTCACACACCTCCATTCTGTGACTTCACAAAACTTCATTCTGACTTCACACACCTCCATTTTGTGACTTTACACACCTCCATTGTGACTTCACACATCTCCATTCTGTGACTTTACACACCTCCATTCGATGACTTCACACACCTCCATTCTATGGCTTCACACACCTCCATTCTGTGACTTCACACACTTCCATTCCATGACTTCACACACCTCCATTCTATGACTTCACACACCTCCATTCTATGACTTCATACACCTTCACTCTATGATTTCACACACCTCCATTCCATGATGTCACACACCTCCATTATATGACTTCAAAAATCTCCATTCTATGAATTCACACAACTCCATTCTATGACTCCACACACCTCAAATCCATGACATCACACACCTCCATTCTGTGACTTCACACACCTCCATTCCATGACTACACACACCTCCATTCTATGACTTCACACACCTCCATTCTACGACTTCACACACCTCCATTCTGTGACTTCACACACCTTTATTCTGAATTCACACACCTCCATCTGTGATTTCACACACCTCCATTGTGACTTCACACTCCTCCACTCTGACTTCACACACCTCCATTCTATGTCTTCACACACCTCCATTCTGTGACTTCACACACCTCCATTCTATGACTTCACACACCTGCATTCTATGACTTGACACACCTCCATTCTATGACTTCACACACCTCCATTCTATGTCTTCACACACCTCCATTCTGTGACTTCACACACCTCCATTCTATGACTTCACACACCTCCATTCTATGACTTCACACACCTTCACTCTATGATTTCACACACCTCCATTGCATGAATTTACACACCGCAATTAAATGACGTCACACAACTCCATTCTATGACTTCACACACCTCAGTTCTATGACTTCACATATCTCCAATCTGTGACTTCACACACCTCCATTCGATGACTTCACACACATCCATTCCGGGCCTTCACACACCTCCATTCTGTGACTTCAGGGACCTCCATTCCATGACTTCACACACCTCCATTTTGACTTCACACACCTCCATTCTGTGACTTAACACACCACCATTCTCTGACTTCACACACCTCCATTCTTTGGCGTCAAACACCTCCATTCTATGACTTCACACAACTCCATTCTATGACTTCACACACCTTCATTCTATGACTTCACAAACCTCCATTCTATGACTTCACACACCTCCATTCTATAATTTCACACACCTCCATTCTATAACGTCATACAGTTCCATTCTGACTTCACACACCTCCATTCTATGACTTCACACACCGCCATTCTATGACTTCACACACCTTCACTCTATGATTTCACACACCTCCATTGCATGAATTTACACACCGCAATTCCATGACGTCACACACCTCCATTATATGACTTCACACATATCCATTTTATGACTTCAGACAACTCCATTCTATTACTTCACACATTTCAATGCTATGACTTCACACACCTCCATTCTGTGACTTCACACACCTCCATTCCATGATTTCACACACCTCGATTCTATGACTTCACACACCTCCATTCTATGACTTCACACACCTTCACGCTATGATTTCACACACCTCCATTCCATGACGTCACACACCTCCATTATATGACTTCACACATCTCCATTTTATGAATTTACACAACTCCATTCTATGACTTCACACACCTCCATTCTATGACTTCACACACCTCCATTCTGTGATTTCACACACCTCCATAATATGACTTCACACATCTCCTTTCTGTGACTTCACACACCTATATGCTGTCACTCCACACACCTCCTTTCTATGACTTCACAAACCTCCATTCTATGACTTCACACACCTCCATTCTATGACTTCAGACACCTCCATTCTATGACTTCAGACACCTCCATTCTATGACTTCACACACCCCCATTCTATGAGTTCACACACCTCCATTCTATGACTTCACACACCTCCATTCTATAACTTGACACACCTCCATTCTATGACTTCACACATCTCCATTCTGTGACTTCACACACCTCCATTCTGTGACTTCAGAGACCTCAATTCTATGACTTCACACACCTCCATTTTGACTTCACAAACCTCCATTCTGTGTCTTCACACACCTCCATACTAGGACTTCACAAACCTCCATTCTATGACTTCACACACCTCCATTCTATGACTTCACACACCTCCATTGTGAGTTCACACACCTCCATTTTGTGACTTCACACACCTGCATTCCGTGACTTCACACTCGTTCATTCTATGAGTTCACACACCACTATTCTATGACTTCACACAACTCCATTCTATGACTTCACACACCTCCATTCAGTGACTTCACACACCTTTATTCTGAATTCACACCCCTCCGTCTTTGACTTCACACACCTCCATTGTGACTTCACACTCCTCCATTCTATGACTTCACACACCTCCATTCCGTGACTTCACAAACCTCCATGATATGACTTCACACACCTCCAACCTGTGACTTCACACACCTCCATTCTATGACTTCACACATCTCCATACTGTGACTTCACACACCTTCATTCTATGATTTCACACACGTCCATTCTATGACTTCACTCACCTCCATTCTGTGACTTCACACACCTCCATTCTATGACTTCACACACCTCCCTTATATGACTTCACACACCTCCATTCTATGACTTCACACACCTTCACTCTACAATTTCACACACCTCCATTGTATGACTTTACACACTTCCATTCCATGACTTCACACACCTCCATTATATGACTTCACACATCTGCATTCTATGACTTCACACAACTCCATTCTATCACTTCACACACCTCAATTCGATGACTTCACACACCTCCATTCTGTGACTTCACACACCTCCATTCCATGATTTCACACACCTCCATTCTATGACTTCGTACACCTCAATTATGTGACTTCAGACACGTCAATTCTATGACTTCACACTCCTTCATTCTATGACTTCACACATCTCCATTCTATGACTTCACACAACTCCATTCTATGGTTCACACACCTCCATTCTATAACTTCACAAACCTGCATTCTATGACTTCACATACCTCCATTCTGTGACTTCACAAAACTTCATTCTGACTTCACACACCTCCATTTTGTGACTTTACACACCTCCATTGTGACTTCACACATCTCCATTCTGTGACTTTACACACCTCCATTCGATGACTTCACACACACCTCCATTCTATTGCTTCACACACCTCCATTCTGTGACTTCACACACTTCCATTCCATGACTTCACACACCTCCATTCTATGACTTCACACACCTCCATTCTATGACTTCATACACCTTCACTCTATGATTTCACACACCTCCATTCCATGATGTCACACACCTCCATTATATGACTTCACACATCTCCATTCTATGAATTCACACAACTCCATTCTATGACTTCACACACTTCAAATCCATGACATCACACACCTCCATTCTATGACTTCACACACTTCCATTCTATGAGTTCACACACCTCCATTCTATGACTTCACACACCTCCATTCTATGACTTCACACACCTCCATTCTATGACTTCACACATCTACATTCTGTGACTTCATACAACTTTATTCTGAATTGACACACCTCCATCTGTGACTTCACACACCTCCAATGTGACTTAACACTCCTCCATTCTATGACTGCACATACCTCCATTCTATGACTTCACAAACCTCCATTCTATGACTTCACACACCTCCAATCTATGACTTCACACACCTCCATTCTATGACTTCACACAACTCCATTCTGTGACATCACACACCTTCATTCTATGACTTCACAAACCTCCATTCTATGACTTCACACACCTCCATTCTATAATTTCACACACCTCTATTCTATGACGTCATACACTTCCATTCTGACTTCACACACCTCCATTCTATGACATCACACACCTCCATTCTATGACTTCACACACCTTCACTCTATGATTTCACACACCTCCATTGCATGAATTTACACACCGCAATTCCATGACGTCACACACCTCCATTATATGACTTCACACATCTCCATTTTATGACTTCAGACAACTCCATTCTATTACTTCACACATTTCAATTCTATGACTTCACACACCTCCATTCTGTGACTTCACACACCTATATGCTGTCACTCCACACACTTCCTTTCTATGACTTCACAAACCTCCATTCTATGACTTCAGACACCTCCATTCTATGACTTCAGACACCTCCATTCTATGACTTCATACACCTCCTTTCTATGACTTCACAAACCTCCATTCTATGACTTCAGACACCTCCATTCTATGACTTCAGACACCTCCATTCTATGACTTCACACATCTCCATTCTGTGACTTCACACACGTCCATTCTAGGACTTCAAACACCTCCATTCTATAACTTGACACACCTCCATTCTATGACTTCACACATCTCCATTCTGTGAATTCACACACCTCCATTCTATGACTTCACACACATCCATTCCGTGACTTCACACACCTCCATTCTGTGACTTCAGAGACCTCCATTCTATGACTTCACACACCTCCATTTTGACTTCACAAACCTCCATTCTGTGACTTCACATACCTCCATTCTAGGACTTCACAAACCTCCATTCTAAGACTTCACACACCTCCATTCTATGACTTCACACACCTCCATTTTGAGTTCACACACCTCCATTTTGTGACTTCACACACCTCCATTCCGTGACTTCACACACGTTCATTCTATGAGTTCACACACCACCATTCTATGACGTCAGAAAACTCCATTCTATGACTTCACACACCTCCATTCTGTGACTTAACACACCACCATTCTCTGACTTCACACACCTCCATTCTTTGGCTTCAAACACCTCCATTCTATGACTTCACACAACTCCATTCTATGACTTCACACACTTCCATTCTATGAGTTCACACACCTCCATTCTATGACTTCACACACCTCCATTCTATGACTTCACACACCTCCATTCTATGACTTCACACATCTAAATTCTGTGACTTCATACACCTTTATTCTGAATTGACACACCTACATCTGTGACTTCACACACCTCCATTCTGTGACTTCAGAGACCTCAATTCTATGACTTCACACACCTCCATTTTGACTTCACAAACCTCCATTCTGTGTCTTCACACACCTCCATACTAGGACTTCACAAACCTCCATTCTATGACTTCACACACCTCCATTGTGAGTTCACACACCTCCATTTTGTGACTTCACACACCTGCATTCCGTGACTTCACACTCGTTCATTCTATGAGTTCACACACCACCATTCTATGACTTCACACAACTCCATTCTATGACTTCACACACCTCCATTCTATGACTTCACACACCTTTATTCTGAATTCACACCCCTCCGTCTTTGACTTCACACACCTGCATTGTGACTTCACACTCCTCCATTCTATGACTTCACACACCTCCATTCCGTGACTTCACAAACCTCCATGATATGACTTCACACACCTCCAACCTGTGACTTCACACACCTCCATTGTATGACTTCACACATCTCCATACTGTGACTTCACACACCTTCATTCTATGATTTCACACACGTCCATTCTATGACTTCACTCACCTCCATTCTGTGACTTCACACACCTCCATTCTATGACTTCACACACCTCCCTTATATGACTTCACACACCTCCATTCTATGACTTCACACACCTTCACTCTACAATTTCACACACCTCCATTGTATGACTTTACACACCTCCATTCCATGACTTCACACACCTCCATTATATGACTTCACACATCTGCATTCTATGACTTCACACAACTCCATTCTATCACTTCACACACCTCAATTCGATGACTTCACACACCTCCATTCTGTGACTTCACACACCTCCATTCCATGATTTCACACACCTCCATTCTATGACTTCGTACACCTCAATTATGTGACTTCAGACACGTCAATTCTATGACTTCATACTCCTTCATTCTATGACTTCACACATCTCCATTCTATGACTTCACACAACTCCATTCTATGGTTCACACACCTCCATTCTATAACTTCACAAACCTGCATTCTATGACTTCACATACCTCCATTCTGTGACTTCACAAAACTTCATTCTGACTTCACACACCTCCATTTTGTGACTTTACACACCTCCATTGTGACTTCACACATCTCCATTCTGTGACTTTACACACCTCCATTCGATGACTTCACACACACCTCCATTCTATTGCTTCACACACCTCCATTCTGTGACTTCACACACTTCCATTCCATGACTTCACACACCTCCATTCTATGACTTCACACACCTCCATTCTATGACTTCATACACCTTCACTCTATGATTTCACACACCTCCATTCCATGATGTCACACACCTCCATTATATGACTTCACACATCTCCATTCTATGAATTCACACAACTCCATTCTATGACTTCATACACTTCAAATCCATGACATCACACACCTCCATTCTATGACTTCACACACTTCCATTCTATGAGTTCACACACCTCCATTCTATGACTTCACACATCTACATTCTGTGACTTCATACAACTTTATTCTGAATTGACACACCTCCATCTGTGACTTCACACACCTCCAATGTGACTTAACACTCCTCCATTCTATGACTGCACATACCTCCATTCTATGACTTCACAAACCTCCATTCTATGACTTCACACACCTCCAATCTATGACTTCACACACCTCCATTCTATGACTTCACACAACTCCATTCTGTGACATCACACACCTTCATTCTATGACTTCACAAACCTCCATTCTATGACTTCACACACCTCCATTCTATAATTTCACACACCTCTATTCTATGACGTCATACACTTCCATTCTGACTTCACACACCTCCATTCTATGACATCACACACCTCCATTCTATGACTTCACACACCTTCACTCTATGATTTCACACACCTCCATTGCATGAATTTACACACCGCAATTCCATGACGTCACACACCTCCATTATATGACTTCACACATCTCCATTTTATGACTTCAGACAACTCCATTCTATTACTTCACACATTTCAATTCTATGACTTCACACACCTCCATTCTGTGACTTCACACACCTCCATTCCATGATTTCACACTCCTCCATTCTATGACTTCACACACCTCCATTCTATGACTTCACACACCTTCACGCTATGATTTCACACACCTCCATTCCATGACGTCACACACCTCCATTATATGACTTCACACATCTCCATTTTATGAATTTACACAACTCCATTCTATGACTTCACACACCTCCATTCTATGACTTCACACACCTCCATTCTGTGATTTCACACACCTCCATAATATGACTGCACACATCTCCTTTCTGTGACTTCACACACCTATATGCTGTCACTCCACACACCTCCTTTCTATGACTTCACAAACCTCCATTCTATGACTTCAGACACCTCCATTCTATGACTTCAGACACCTCCATTCTATGACTTCATACACCTCCTTTCTATGACTTCACAAACCTCCATTCTATGACTTCAGACACCTCCATTCTATGACTTCAGACACCTCCATTCTATGACTTCACACATCTCCATTCTGTGACTTCACACACGTCCATTCTAGGACTTCACACACCTCCATTCTATAACTTGACACACCTCCATTCTATGACTTCACACACATCCATTCCGTGACTTCACACACCTCCATTCTGTGACTTCAGAGACCTCCATTCTATGACTTCACACACCTCCATTTTGACTTCACAAACCTCCATTCTGTGACTTCACATACCTCCATTCTAGGACTTCACAAACCTCCATTCTAAGACTTCACACACCTCCATTCTATGACTTCACACACCTCCATTTTGAGTTCACACACCTCCATTTTGTGACTTCACACACCTCCATTCCGTGACTTCACACACGTTCATTCTATGAGTTCACACACCACCATTCTATGACGTCAGAAAACTCCATTC
The DNA here is from genome assembly GCF_031878675.1 of Megascapheus bottae. NCBI lineage: Eukaryota > Metazoa > Chordata > Mammalia > Rodentia > Geomyidae > Megascapheus > Megascapheus bottae. The sequence goes on along the minus strand of NW_028327533.1, from coordinate 903,846 downwards.
TATGACTTCACACACCTCCATTCTGTGACTTAACACACCACCATTCTCTGACTTCACACACCTCCATTCTTTGGCTTCAAACACCTCCATTCTATGACTTCACACAACTCCATTCTATGACTTCACACACTTCCATTCTATGAGTTCACACACCTCCATTCTATGACTTCACACACCTCCATTCTATGACTTCACACACCTCCATTCTATGACTTCACACATCTACATTCTGTGACTTCATACACCTTTATTCTGAATTGACACACCTACATCTGTGACTTCACACACCTCCAATGTGACTTAACACTCCTCCATTCTATTACTTCACATACCTCCATTCTATGACTTCACAAACCTCCATTCTATGACTTCACACACCTCAAATCTATGACTTCACACACCGCCATTCTATGACTTCAAACATCTCCATTCTGTGACATCACACACCTTCATTCTATGACTTCACAAAACTCCATTCTATGTCTTCACATACCTCCATTCTATAATTTCACACACCTCCATTCTATGACTTCATACACTTCCATTCTGACTTCACACACCTCCATTCTATGACTTCACACACCTCCGTTCTATAACTTCACACACCTTCACTCTATGATTTCACACACCTCCATTGCATGAATTTACACACCGCAATTCCATGACGTCACACACCTCCATTATATGACTTCACACATCTCCATTCTATGACTTCACACAACTCCATTCTATGACTTCACACACCTCAATTCTATGACTTCACACACCTCCATTCTGTGACTTCACACACCTCCATTCCATGATTTCACACAACTCCATTCTATGACTTCACACACCTCCATTCTATGACTTCACACACCTTCACTCTATGATTTCACACACCTCCATTCCATGACGTCACACACCTCCATTCTATGACTTCACACACCTCAATTCTATGACTTCACACATCTCCATTCTGTGACTTCACACACCTCCATTCCATGGCTACACACACCTCCATTCTATGACTTCACACACCTCCATTCTATGACTTCACACACCTCCATTCTGTGACTTCACACACCTCCATAATATGACTTCACACATCTACTTTCTGTGACTTCACACACCTATATGCTGTCACTCCACACACGTCCTTTCTACGACTTCACAAACCTCCATTCTATGACTTCACACACCTCCATTCTATGACTTCAAACACCTCCATTCTATGACTTCAGACACCTCCATTCTATGACTTCACACACCCCCATTCTATGAGTTCACACACCTCCATTCTATGACTTCACACACCTCCATTCTATAACTTGACACACCTCCATTCTATGACTTCACACATCTCCATTCTGTGACTTCACACACCTCCATTCTATGACTTCACACATCTCCATTCTAGGACTTCACAAACCTCCATTCTATGACTTCACACACCTCCATTCTATGACTTCACACACCTCCATTGTGAGTTCACACACCTCCATTTTGTGACTTCACACACCTCCATTCCGTGACTTCACACACGTTCATTCTATGAGTTCACACACCACCATTCTATGACTTCACACAACTCCATTCTATGACTTCACACACCTCCATTCAGTGACTTCACACACCTTTATTCTGAATTCACACACCTCCGTCTTTGACTTCACACACCTCCATTGTGACTTCACACTCCTCCATTCTATGACTTCACACACCTCCATTCCGTGACTTCACAAACCTCCATGATATGACCTCACACAACTCCAACCTGTGACTTCACACACCTCCATTCTATGACTTCACACATCTCCATACTGTGACTTCAGACACCTTCATTCTATGATTTCACACACGTCCATTCTATGACTTCACACACCTCCATTCTGTGACTTCACACTCCTCCATTCTATGACTTCACACACCTCCCTTATATGACTTCACACACCTCCATTCTATGACTTCACACACCTTCACTCGACAATTTCACACACCTCCATTGTATGACTTTACACACCTCCATTCCATGACTTCACACACCTCCATTATATGACTTCACATATCTGCATTCTATGACTTCACACAACTCCATTCTATCACTTCACACACCTCAATTCGATGACTTCACACACCTCCATTCTGTGACTTCACACACCTCCATTCCATGATTTTACACACCTCCATTCTATGACTTCGTACACCTCAATTATGTGACTTCAGACACGTCAATTCTATGACTTCACACTCCTTCATTCTATGACTTCACACATCTCCATTCTATGACTTCACACAACTCCATTCTATGGTTCACACACCTCCATTCTATAACTTCACAAACCTGCATTCTATGACTTCACACACCTCCATTTTGTGACTTTACACACCTCCATTGTGACTTCACACATCTCCATTCTGTGACTTTACACACCTCCATTCGATGACTTCACACACCTCCATTCTATGGCTTCACACACCTCCATTCTGTGACTTCACACACTTCCATTCCATGACTTCACACACCTCCATTCTATGACTTCACACACCTCCATTCTATGACTTCATACACCTTCACTCTATGATTTCACACACCTCCATTCCATGATGTCACACACCTCCATTATATGACTTCACAAATCTCCATTCTATGAATTCACACAACTCCATTCTATGACTCCACACACCTCAAATCCATGACATCACACACCTCCATTCTGTGACTTCACACACCTCCATTCCATGACTACACACACCTCCATTCTATGACTTCACACACCTCCATTCTACGACTTCACACACCTCCATTCTGTGACTTCACACACCTTTATTCTGAATTCACACACCTCCATCTGTGATTTCACACACCTCCATTGTGACTTCACACTCCTCCACTCTATGACTTCACACACCTCCATTCTATGTCTTCACACACCTCCATTCTGTGACTTCACACACCTCCATTCTATGACTTCACACACCTGCATTCTATGACTTGACACACCTCCATTCTATGAATTACACATCTCCATTCTATGTCTTCACATACCTCCATTCTATAATTTCACACACCTCCATTCTATGACTTCATACACTTCCATTCTGACTTCACACACCTCCATTCTATGACTTCACACAGCTCCATTCTATCACTTCACACACCTTCACTATATGATTTCACACACCTCCATTGCATGAATTTACACACCGGAATTCCATGACGTCACACACCTCCATTATATGACTTCACACATCTCCATTCTATGACTTCAGACAACTCCATTCTATGACTTCACACACCTCCATTCTGTTACTTCACAAACCTCCATTCCATGATTTCACACACCTCCATTCTATGACTTCACACACCTCCATTCTATGACTTCACACACCTTCACTCTATGATTTCACACACCTCCATTCCATGACGTCACACACCTCCATTTTATGACTTCACACATCTCCATTCTATGAATTCACACAACTCCATTCTATGACTTCACACACCTCAATTCTATGACTTCACACATCTCCATTCTGTGACTTCACACACCTCCATTCCATGAATACACACACCTCCATTCTATGACTTCACACACCTCCATCCTATGACTTCACACACCTCCATTCTATGACTTCAAACACCTCCATTCTATGAGTTCACACACCTCCATTCTATGACTTCACACACCCCCATTCTATGAGTTCACACACCTCCATTCTATGACTTCACACACCTCCATTCTATAACTTGACACACCTCCATTCTATGACTTCACACATCTCCATTCTGTGACTTCACACACCTCCATTCTATGACTTCACACACATCTATTCTGTGACTTCACACACCTCCATTCTGTGACTTCAGAGACCTCCATTCTATGACTTCACACACCTCCATTTTGCCTTCACAAACCTCCATTCTGTGACTTCACACACCTCCATTCTAGGACTTCACAAACCTCCATTCTATGACTTCACACACCTCCATTCTATGACTTCAAACACCTCCATTCTATGACTTCAGACACCTCCATTCTATGACTTCACACACCCCTATTCTATGAGTTCACACACCTCCATTCTATGACTTCACACACCTCCATTCTATAACTTGACACACCTCCATTCTATGACTTCACACATCTCCATTCTGTGACTTCACACACCTCCATTCTATGACTTCACACACCTCCATTCTAGGACTTCACAAACCTCCATTCTATGACTTCACACACCTCCATTCTATGACTTCACACACCTACATTGTGAGTTCACACACCTCCATTTTGTGACTTCACACACCTCCATTCCGTGACTTCACACACGTTCATTCTATGAGTTCACACACCACCATTCTATGACTTCACACAACTCCATTCTTTGACTTCACACACCTCCATTCAGTGACTTCACACACCTTTATTCTGAATTCACACACCTCCGTCTTTGACTTCACACACCTCCATTGTGACTTCACACTCCTCCATTCTATGACTTCACACACCTCCATTCCGTGACTTCACAAACCTCCATGATATGACTTCACACACCTCCAACCTGTGACTTCACACACCTCCATTCTATGACTTCACACATCTCCATACTGTGACTTCACACACCTTCATTCTATGATTTCACACACGTCCATTCTATGACTTCACACACCTCCATTCTGTGACTTCACACACCTCCATTCTATGACTTCACACACCTCCCTTATATGACTTCACACACCTCCATTCTATGACTTCACACACCTTCACTCGACAATTTCACACACCTCCATTGTATGACTTTACACACCTCCATTCCATGACTTCACACACCTCCATTATATGACTTCACACATCTGCATTCTATGACTTCACACAACTCCATTCTATCACTTCACACACCTCAATTCGATGACTTCACAAACCTCCATTCTGTGACTTCACACACCTCCATTCCATGATTTCACACACCTCCATTCTATGACTTCGTACACCTCAATTATGTGACTTCAGACACGTCAATTCTATGACTTCACACTCCTTCATTCTATGATTTCACACATCTCCATTCTATGACTTCACACAACTCCATTCTATGGTTCACACACCTCCATTCTATAACTTCACAAACCTGCATTCTATGACTTCACACACCTCCATTCTGTGACTTCACAAAACTTCATTCTGAATTCACACACCTCCATTTTGTGACTTTACACACCTCCATTGTGACTTCACACATCTCCATTCTGTGACTTTACACACCTCCATTCGATGACTTCACACACCTCCATTCTATGGCTTCACACACCTCCATTCTGTGACTTCACACACTTCCATTCCATGACTTCACACACCTCCATTCTATGACTTCACACACCTCCATTCTATGACTTCATACACCTTCACTCTATGATTTCACACACCTCCATTCCATGATGTCACACACCTCCATTATATGACTTCACAAATCTCCATTCTATGAATTCACACAACTCCATTCTATGACTCCACACACCTCAAATCCATGACATCACACACCTCCATTCTGTGACTTCACACACCTCCATTCCATGACTACACACACCTCCATTCTATGACTTCACACACCTCCATTCTACGACTTCACACACCTCCATTCTGTGACTTCACACACCTTTATTCTGAATTCACACACCTCCATCTGTGATTTCACATACCTCCATTGTGACTTCACACTCCTCCACTCTATGACTTCACACACCTCCATTCTATGTCTTCACACACCTCCATTCTGTGACTTCACACACCTCCATTCTATGACTTCACACACCTGCATTCTATGACTTGACACACCTCCGTTCTATGACTTCACACATCTCCATTCTATGTCTTCACATACCTCCATTCTATAATTTCACACACCTCCATTCTATGACTTCATACACTTCCATTCTGACTTCACACACCTCCATTCTATGACTTCACACACCTCCATTCTATCACTTCACACACCTTTACTATATGATTTCACACACCTCCATTGCATGAATTTTCACACCGCAATTCCATGACGTCACACACCTCCATTATATGACTTCACACATCTCCATTCTATGACTTCAGACAACTCCATTCTATGACTTCACACACCTCCACTCTGTGACTTCACAAACCTCCATTCCATGATTTCACACACCTCCATTCTATGACTTCACACACCTCCATTCTATGACTTCACACACCTTCACTCTATGATTTCACACACCTCCATTCCATGACGTCACACACCTCCATTTTATGACTTCACACATCTCCATTCTATGAATTCACACAACTCCATTCTATGACTTCACACACCTCAATTCTATGACTTCACACATCTCCATTTTGTGACTTCACACACCTCCATTCCATGAATACACACACCTCCATTCTATGACTTCACACACCTCCATCCTATGACTTCACACACCTCCATTTTATGACTTCAAACACCTCCATTCTATGAGTATACACACCTCCATTCTATGACTTCACACACCCCCATTCTATGAGTTCACACACCTCCATTCTATGACTTCACACACCTCCATTCTATAACTTGACACACCTCCATTCTATGACTTCACACATCTCCATTCTGTGACATCACACACCTCCATTCTATGACTTCACACACATCTATTCTGTGACTTCACACACCTCCATTCTGTGACTTCAGAGACCTCCATTCTATGACTTCACACACCTCCATTTTGCCTTCACAAACCTCCATTCTGTGACTTCACACACCTCCATTCTAGGACTTCACAAACCTCCATTCTATGACTTCACACACCTCCATTCTATGACTTCAAACACCTCCATTGTGAGTTCACACACCTGCATTTTGTGACTTCACACACCTCCATTCCGTGACTTCACACACGTTCATTCTATTAGTTCACACACCACCATTCTAGGACTTCACACAACTCCATTCTATGACTTCACACACCTCCATTCAGTGACTTCGCACACCTTTATTCTGAATTCACACACCTCCATCTTTGACTTCACACACCTCCATTGTGACTTCACACTACTCCATTCTATGACTTCATACACCTCCATTCCGTGACTTCACAAACCTCCATTATATGACTTCACACACCTCCAACCTATGACTTCACACACCTCCATTCTATGACTTCACACATTTGCATACTGTGACTTCACACACCTTCTTTCTATGATTTCACACACGTCTATTCTATGACTTCACACACCTCCATTCTGTGACTTCACACACCTATATTCTATGACTTCACACACCTCCCTTATATGACTTCACACACCTCCATTCTATGACTTCACACACCTTCACTCGACAATTTCACACACCTCCATTGTATGACTTTACACACCTCCATTCCATGACTTCACACACCTCCATTATATGACTTCACATATCTCCATTCTATGACTTCACACAACTCCATTCTATCATTTCACACACCTCAGTTCGATGACTTCACACACCTCCATTCTGTGACTTCACACACCTCCATTCCATGATTTCACACACCTCCATTCTATGACTTCGTACACCTCCACTATGTGACTTCAGACACGTCAATTCTATGACTTCACACTCCTCCATTCTATGACTTCACACATCTCCATTCTATGACTTCACACAACTCCATTCTATGGTTCACACACCACCATTCTATAACTTCACTAACCTGCATTCTTTGACTTCACACACCTCCATTCTCTGACTTCACAAAACTTCATTCTGACTTCACACACCTCCATTTTGTGACTTTACACACCTCCATTGTGACTTCACACATCTCCATTCTGTGACTTTACACACCTCCATTCTATGACTTCACACACCTCAATTCCATGACGTCACACACCTCCATTCTGTGACTTCACACACCTCCATTCCATGACTACACAGACCTCCATTCTATGACTTCACACACCTCCATTCTACGACTTCCCACACCTCCATTCTGTGACTTCACACATCTTTATTCTGAATTCACACACATCCATCTGTGACTTCACACACCTCCATTGTGACTTCACACTCCTCCACTCTATGACTTCACACACCTCCATTCTATGACTTCACACACCTCCATTCTGTGACTTCACACACCTCCATTCTATGACTTCACACACCTGCATTCTATGACTTGACACACCTCCGTTCTATGACTTCACACATCTCCATTCTGTGACTTCACACAGCACCATTCTCTGACTTCACACACCTCCATTCTATGAGTTCACACCACTCCATTCTATGACTTCACACAACTCCATTCTATGACTTCACACACTTCCATTATATGAGTTCACAAACCTCCATTCTATGCCTTCCCACACCTCCATTCTATGACTTCACACATCTACATTCTGTGACTTCATACACCTTTATTCTGAGTTGACACACATCCATCTGTGACTTCACACACCTCCATTGTGACTTCACAATCCTCCATTCTATGACTTCACATACCTCCATTCTATGACTTCACAAACCTTCATTCTATGACTTCACACACCTTCACTCCATGATTTCACACACCTCCATTCCATCATGTCACACACCTCCATTATTTGACTTCACACATCTCCATTCTATGAATTCACACAACTCATTCTATGACTTCACACCCCTCAATTCTATGACTTCACACACCTCCATTCTGTGACTTGACACACCTCCATTCTAGGACTTCACACATCTCCATTCTGTGACTTCACACAACTCCATCCTATGACTTTTCACACATCTATTCTGTGACTTCACACACCTCCATTCTGTGACTTCAGAGACCTCCATTCCATGACTTCACACACCTCCATTTTGACTTCACACATCTCCATTCTGTGACTTTACACACCTCCGTTCTATGACTTCACACACCTCCATTCTATGGCTTCACACACCTCCATTCTGTGACTTCACACACCTCCATTCCATGACTTCACACACCTCCATTCTATGACTCCACACACCTCCATTCTTTGACTTCATACACCTTCACTCTATGATTTCACACACCTCCATTTTATGACGTCACACACCTCCATTATATGACTTCACACATCTCCATTCTATGAATTCACACATCTCCATTCTCTGACTTCACACACCTCCATTCTATGACTTTACACACATCTATTCTGTGACTTCACACACCCCCAGTCTGTGACTTTAGAGACCTCCATTCTATGACTTCACACAACTCCATTTTGACTTCACACACCTCCATTCTGGTACTTTACACACCTCCATTCTAGGACTTCACAAACCTCCATTCTATGACTTCACACACTTCCATTCTATGACTTCACACACCTCCATTGTGAGTTCACACACCTCCATTTTGTGACATCACACACCTCCATTCCGTGAATTCACACACGTTCATTCTATGAGTTCACACACCACCATTCTATGACTTCACACACCTCCATTCTTTGGCTTCAAACACCTCCATTCTATGACTTCACACAACTGCATTCTATGACTTCACACACTTCCATTCTATGAGTTCACACACCTCCATTCTATGACTTCACACACCTCCATTCTATGACTTCACACATCTACATTCTGTGACTTCATACACCTTTATTCTGAATTGACACACCTCCAATCTATGACTTCACACGCCTTCATTCTATGACTTCACAAACCTCCATTCTATGCCTTCATATACCTCCATTCTATAATTTCACACACCTCCATTCTATGACTTCATACACTTCCATTCTGACTTCACACACCTCCATTCTATGACTTCACACACCTCCATTCTATGAGTTCACACACCTTCACTCTATGATTTCACACACCTCCATTGCATGAATTACACACCGCAATTCCATGACGTCACACACCTCCATTATATGACTTCACACATCTCCATTCTATGACTTCAGACACTCCATTCTATGACTTCACACACCTCAATTTTATGACTTCACACACCTCCATTCTGTGACTTCACACACCTCCATTCTATGACTTCACACACATCTATTCTGTGACTTCACACACCTCCATTCTGTGACTTGAGAGACCTCCATTCTATGACTTCACACACCTCCATTTTGACTTCACAAACCTCCATTCTGTGACTTCACACACCTCCATTATAGGACTTCACACACCTCCATTCTGTGACTTCACACACCTCCATAATATGACTTCACACATCTCCTTTCTGTGACTTCACACACCTCCATTCTATGACTTCACACACCCCCATTCTATGAGTTCACACACCTCCATTCTATGACTTCACACACCTCCATTATATAACTTGACACACCTCCATTCTATGACTTCACACATCTCCATTCTGTGACTTCACACACCTCCATTCTATGACTTCACACACATCTATTCTTTGGCTTCACACACCTCCATTCTGTGACTTCAGAGACCTCCATTCTATGACTTCACACACCTCCATTTTGCCTTCACAAACCTCCATTCTGTGACTTCACACACCTCCATTCTAGGACTTCACAAACCTCCATTCTATGACTTCACACACCTCCATTCTATGACTTCAAACACCTCCATTGTGAGTTCACACACGTTCATTCTATTAGTTCACACACCACCATTCTATGACTTCACACAACTCCATTCTAAGACTTCACACACCTCCATGCAGTGACTTCACACACCTTTATTCTGAATTCACACACCTCCATCTTTGACTTCACACACCTCCATTGTGACTTCACACTACTCCATTCTATGACTTCATACACCTCCATTCCGTGACTTCACAAACCTCCATTATATGACTTCACACACCTCCAACCTATGACTTCACACACCTCCACTCTATGACTTCACACATCTCCATACTGTGACTTCACACACCTTCATTCTATGATTTCACACGTCAATTCTATGACTTCACACACCTCCATTCTGTGACTTCACACACCTCCCTTATATGACTTCACACACCTCCATTCTATGACTTCACACACCTTCAATCTACAATTTCACACACCTCCATTGTATGACTTTACACACCTCCATTCCATGACTTCACACACCTCCATTATATGACTTCACACATCTCCATTCTATGACTTCACACAACTCCATTCTATCACTTCACACACCTCAGTTCGATGACTTCACACACCTCCATTCTGTGACTTCACACACCTCCATTCCATGATTTCACACACCTCCATTCTATGACTTCGTACACCTCAATTATGTGACTTCAGACACGTCAATTCTATGACTTCACACTCCTCCATTCTATGACTTCACACATCTCCATTCTATGACTTCACACAACTCCATTCTATGGTTCACACACCTCCATTCTATAACTTCACAAACCTGCATTCTATGACTTCACACACCTCCATTCTGTGACTTCACAAAATTTCATTCTGACTTCACACACCTCCATTTTGTGACTTTACACACCTCCATTGTGACTTCACACATCTCCATTCTGTGACTTTACACACCTCCATTCTATGACTTCACACACCTCCATTCTATGGCTTCACACACCTCCATTCTGTGACTTCACACACTTCCATTCCATGACTTCACACACCTCCATTCTATGACTTCACACACCTCCATTTTGACTTCACAAACCTCCATTCTGTGACTTCACACACCTCCATTCTAGGACTTCACAAACCTCCATTCTATGACTTCACACACCTCAATTCTATGACTTCACACACCTCCATTGTGAGTTCACACACCTCCATTTTGTGACTTCACACACCTCCATTCCGTGACTTCTCACACGTTCATTCTATGAGTTCACACACCACCATTCTATGACTTCACACAACTCCATTCTATGACTTCACACACCTCCATTCAGTGACTTCACACACCTTTATTCTGATTTCACACACCTCCATCTGTGACTTCACACACCTCCATTGTGACTTCAAACTCCTCCATTCTAGGACTTCACATACCTCCATTCTATGACATCACAAACCTCCATTCTATGACTTCACACACCTCCAATCTATGACTTCACACACCTCCATTGTATGACTTCACACATCTCCATTCTGTGACATCACACACCTTCATTCTATGACTTCAAAAACCTCCATTCTATGTCTTCACATACCTCCATTCTATAATTTCACACACCTCCATTCTATGACTTCACACACCTCCATTCTATGACTTCACACACCTACACTCTATGATTTCACAAACCTCCATTGCATGAATTTACACACCGCAATTCCATGACGTCACACACCTCCATTATATGACTTCACACATCTCCATTCTATGACTTCACACAACTCCATTCTATGACTTCACACACCTCAATTCTATGACTTCACACACCTCCATTCTGTGACTTCACACACCTCCATTCCATGATCTCACACACCTCCATTCTATGACTGCACACACATCCATTCTATGACTTCACACACATTCACTCTATGATTTCACATACCTCCATTCCATGACGTCACACACCTCCATTATATGACTTCACTCATCTCCATTCTATGAATTCACACAACTCCATTCTATGACTTCACACACCTCAATTCTATGACTTCACACATCTCCATTCTGTGACTTCACACACCTCCATTCTATGACTTCACACACCTCCATTCTATGGCTTCACACACCTCCATTCTGTGACTTCACACACCTCCATTCCATGATCTTCACACACCTCCATTCTATGACTCCACACACCTCCATTCTATGGCTTCACACACCTTCACTGTATGAGTTCACACACCTCCATTCCATGACGTCACACACCTCCATTATATGACTTCACACATCTCCATTCTATGAATTCACACAACTCCATTCTATGACTTCACACATCTCCATTCTGTGACTTCACACACCTCCATTCTATGACTTTACACACATCTATTCTGTGACTTCAGCCACCTCCATTCTGTGACTTCAGAGACCTCCATTCTATGACTTCACACACCTCCATTTTGACTTCACACACCTCCATTCTGTGACTTTACACACCTCCATTCTAGGACTTCACAAACCTCCATTCTATGACTTCACACACCTCCATTCTATGACTTCACACACCACCATTGTGAGTTCACACACCTCCATTTTGTGACTTCACACACCTCCATTCCGTGATTTCACACACGTTCATTCTATGAATTCACACACCACCATTTTATGACTTCACACAACTCCATTCTATGACTTCACACACCTCCATTCAGTGACTTCACACACCTTTATTCTGAATTCACACACCTCCATCTGTGACTACACACATCCATTGTGACTTCACACTCCTCCATTCTATGAGTTCACATACCTCCATTCTATGACTTAACAAACCTCCATTCTATGACTTCACACAACTCCAATCTATGACTTCACACACCTCCATTCTATGACTTCACACATCTCCATTCTGTGACATCACACACCTTCATTCTATGACTTCACAAACCTCCATTCTATGTCTTCACATACCTCCATTCTATAATTTCACACACCTCCATTCTATGACTTCATACACTTCCATTCTGACTTCACACACCTCCATTCTATGACTTCACACACCTCCATTCTATGACTTCACACACCTTCACTCTATGATTTCACACACCTCCATTGCATGAATTTACACACCGCAATTAAATGATGTCACACAACTCCATTCTATGACTTCACACACCTCAGTTCTATGACTTCACATATCTCCAATCTGTGACTTCACACACCTCCATTCGATGACTTCACACACATCCATTCCGTGACTTCACACACCTCCATTCTGTGACTTCAGGGACCTCCATTCTATGACTTCACACACCTCCATTTTGACTTCACACACCTCCATTCTGTGACTTAACACACCACCATTCTCTGACTTCACACACCTCCATTCTTTGGCTTCAAACACCTCCATTCTATGACTTCACACAACTCCATCCTATGACTTCACACACCTTCATTCTATGACTTCACAAACCTCCATTCTATGACTTCACACACCTCCATTCTATAATTTCACACACCTCCATTCTATAACGTCATACACTTCCATTCTGACTTCACACACCTCCATTCTATGACTTCACACACCTCCATTCTATGACTTCACACACCTTCACTCTATGATTTCACACACCTCCATTGCATGAATTTACACACCCCAATTCCATGACGTCACACACCTCCATTCTATGAATTCACACAACTCCATTCTATGACTTCACACACCTCAATTCTATGACTTCACACATCTCCATTCTGTGACTTCACACACCTCCATTCTATGACTTCACACACCTCCATTCTATGGCTTCACACACCTCCATTCTGTGACTTCACACACCTCCATTCCATGACTTCACACACCTCCATTCTATGACTCCACACACCTCCATTCTATGGCTTCACACACCTTCACTGTATGAGTTCACACACCTCCATTCCATGACGTCACACACCTCCATTATATGACTTCACACATCTCCATTCTATGAATTCACACAACTCCATTCTATGACTTCACACATCTCCATTCTGTGACTTCACACACCTCCATTCTACGACTTTACACACATCTATTCTGTGACTTCAGCCACCTCCATTCTGTGACTTCAGAGACCTCCATTCTATGACTTCACACACCTCCATTTTGACTTCACACGCCTCCATTCTGTGACTTTACACACCTCCATTCTAGGACTTCACAAACCTCCATTCTATGACTTCACACACCTCCATTCTATGACTTCACACACCACCATTGTGAGTTCACACACCTCCATTTTGTGACTTCACACACCTCCATTCCGTGATTTCACACACGTTCATTCTATGAATTCACACACCACCATTTTATGACTTCATACAACTCCATTCTATGACTTCACACACCTCCATTCAGTGACTTCACACACCTTTTTTCTGAATTCACACACCTCCATCTGTGACTACACACATCCATTGTGACTTCACACTCCTCCATTCTATGAGTTCACATACCTCCATTCTATGACTTCACAAACCTCCATTCTATGACTTCACACAACTCCAATCTATGACTTCACACACCTCCATTCTATGACTTCACACATCTCCATTCTGTGACATCACACACCTTCATTCTATGACTTCACAAACCTCCATTCTATGTCTTCACATACCTCCATTCTATAATTTCATACACCTCCATTCTATGACTTCATACACTTCCATTCTGACTTCACACACCTCCATTCTATGACTTCACACACCTCCATTCTATGACTTCACACACCTTCACTCTATGATTTCACACACCTCCATTGCATGAATTTACACACCGCAATTAAATGACGTCACACAACTCTATTCTATGACTTCACACACCTCAGTTCTATGACTTCACATATCTCCAATCTGTGACTTCACACACCTCCATTCGATGACTTCACACACATCCATTCCGGGCCATCACACACCTCCATTCTGTGACTTCAGGGACCTCCATTCTATGACTTCACACACCTCCATTTTGACTTCACACACCTCCATTCTGTGACTTAACACACCACCATTCTCTGACTTCACACACCTCCATTCTTTGGCTTCAAACACCTCCATTCTATGACTTCACACAACTCCATTCTATGACTTCACACACCTTCATTCTATGACTTCACAAACCTCCATTCTATGACTTCACACACCTCCATTCTATAATTTCACACACCTCCATTATATAACGTCATACACTTCCATTCTGACTTCACGCACCTCCATTCTATGACTTCACACACCGCCATTCTATGACTTCACACACCTTCACTCTATGATTTCACACACCTCCATTGCATGAATTTACACACCGCAAGTCCATGACGTCACACACCTCCATTATATGACTTCACACATCTCCATTTTATGACTTCAGACAACTCCATTCTATTACTTCACACATTTCAATGCTATGACTTCACACACCTCCATTCTGTGACTTCACACACCTCCATTCCATGATTTCACACACCTAGATTCTATGACTTCACACACCTCCATTCTATGACTTCACACACCTTCACGCTATGATTTCACACACCTCCATTCCATGACGTCACACACCTCCATTATATGACTTCACACATCTCCATTTTATGAATTTACACAACTCCATTCTATGACTTCACACACCTCCATTCTATGACTTCACACACCTCCATTCTGTGATTTCACATCTCCATAATATGACTTCACACATCTCCTTTCTGTGACTTCACACACCTATATGCTGTCACTCCACACACCTCCTTTCTATGACTTCACAAACCTCCATCTTATGACTTCACTCACCTCCATTCTATGACTTCAGACACCTCCATTCTATGACTTCAGACACCTCCATTCTATGACTTCACACACCCCCATTCTATGAGTTCACACACCTCCATTCTATGACTTCACACACCTCCATTCTATAACTTGACACACCTCCATTCTATGACTTCACACATCTCCATTCTGTGACTTCACACACCTCTATTCTATGACTTCACACAAATCAATTCTGTGACTTCACACACCTCCATTCTGTGACTTCAGAGACCTCCATTCTATGACTTCACACACCTCCATTTTGACTTCACAAACCTCCATTCTGTGTCTTCACACACCTCCATTCTAGGACTTCACAAACCTCCATTCTATGACTTCACACACCTCCATTCTATGACTTCACACACCTCCATTGTGAGTTCACACACCTCCATTTTGTGACTTCAAACACCTCCATTCCGTGACTTCACACACGTTCATTCTATGAGTTCACACACCACCATTCTATGACTCACACAACTCCATTCTATGACTTCACACACCTCCATTCAGTGACTTCACACACCTTTATTCTGAATTCAAACCCCTCCGTCTTTGACTTCACACACCTCCATTGTGACTTCACACTCCTCCATTCTATGACTTCACACACCTCCATTCCGTGACTTCACAAACCTCCATGATATGACTTCACACACCTCCAACCTGTGACTTCACACACCTCCATTCTATGACTTCACACATCTCCATACTGTGACCTCACACACCTTCATTGTATGATTTCACACACGTCCATTCTATGACTTCACTCACCTCCATTCTGTGACTTCACACACCTCCATTCTATGACTTCACACACCTCCCTTATATGACTTCACACACCTCCATTCTATGACTTCACACACCTTCACTCTACAATTTCACACACCTCCATTGTATGACTTTACACACCTCCATTCCATGACTTCACACACCTCCATTATATGACTTCACACATCTGCATTCTATGACTTCACACAACTCCATTCTATCACTTCACACACCTCAATTCGATGACTTCACACACCTCCATTCTGTGACTTCACACACCTCCATTCCATGATTTCACACACCTCCATTCTATGACTTCGTACACCTCAATTATGTGACTTCAGACACGTCAAATCTATGACTTCACACTCCTTCATTCTATGACTTCACACATCTCCATTCTATGACTTCACACAACTCCATTCTATGGTTCACACACCTCCATTCTATAACTTCACAAACCAGCATTCTATGACTTCACACACCTCCATTCTGTGACTTCACAAAACTTCATTCTGACTTCACACACCTCCATTTTGTGACTTTACACACCTCCATTGTGACTTCACACATCTCCATTCTGTGACTTTACACACCTCCATTCGATGACTTCACACACACCTCCATTCTATTGCTTCACACACCTCCATTCTGTGACTTCACACACTTCCATTCCATGACTTCACACACCTCCATTCTATGACTTCACACACCTCCATTCTATGCCTTCATACACCTTCACTCTATGATTTCACACACCTCCATTCCATGATGTCACACACCTCCATTATATGACTTCACACATCTCCATTCTATGAATTCACACAACTCCATTCTATGACTTCACACACTTCAAATCCATGACATCACACACCTCCATTCTATGACTTCACACACTTCCATTCTATGAGTTCACACACCTCCATTCTATGACTTCACACACCTCCATTCTATGACTTCACACACCTCCATTCTATGACTTCACACATCTACATTCTGTGACTTCATACAACTTTATTCTGAATTGACACACCTCCATCTGTGACTTCACACACCTCCAATGTGACTTAACACTCCTCCATTCTATGACTGCACATACCTCCATTCTATGACTTCACAAACCTCCATTCTATGACTTCACACACCTCCAATCTATGACTTCACACACCTCCATTCTATGACTTCACACATCTCCATTTTGTGACATCACACACCTTCATTCTATGACTTCGAAAACCTCCATTCTATGACTTCACACACCTCCATTCTATAATTTCACACAACTCCATTCTATGACGTCATACACTTCCATTCTGACTTCACACACCTCCATTCTATGACATCACACACCTCCATTCTATGACTTCACACACCTTCACTCTATGATTTCACACACCTCCATTGCATGAATTTACACACCGCAATTCCATGACGTCACACACCTCCATTATATGACTTCACACATCTCCATTTTATGACTTCAGACAACTCCATTCTATTACTTCACACATATCAATTCTATGACTTCACACACCTCCATTCTGTGACTTCTCACACCTCCATTCCATGATTTCACACACCTCCATTCTATGACTTCACACACCTCCATTCTATGACTTCACACACCTTCACGCTATGATTTCACACACCTCCATTACATGACGTCACACACCTCCATTATATGACTTCACACATCTCCATTTTATGAATTCACACAACTCCATTCTATGACTTCACACACCTCCATTCTATGACTTCACACACCTCCATTCTGTGATTTCACACACCTCCATAATATGACTTCACACATCTCCTTTCTGTGACTTCACACACCTATATGCTGTCACTCCACACACCTCCTTTCTATGACTTCACAAACCTCCATTCTATGACTTCAGACACCTCCATTCTATGACTTCAGACACCTCCATTCTATGACTTCATACACCTCCTTTCTATGACTTCACACATCTCCATTCTGTGAATTCACACACCTCCATTCTATGACTTCACACACATCCATTCCGTGACTTCACACACCTCCATTCTGTGACTTCAGAGACCTCCATTCTATGACTTCACACACCTCCATTTTGACTTCACAAACCTCCATTCTGAGACTTCACATACCTCCATTCTAGGACTTCACAAACCTCCATTCTAAGACTTCACACACCTCCATTCTATGACTTCACACACCTCCATTTTGAGTTCACACACCTCCATTTTGTGACTTCACACACCTCCATTCCGTGACTTCACACACGTTCATTCTATGAGTTCACACACCACCATTCTATGACGTCAGAAAACTCCATTCTATGACTTCACACACCTCCATTCTGTGACTTAACACACCACCATTCTCTGACTTCACACACCTCCATTCTTTGGCTTCAAACACCTCCATTCTATGACTTCACACAACTCCATTCTATGACTTCACACACTTCCATTCTATGAGTTCACACACCTCCATTCTATGACTTCACACACCTCCATTCTATGACTTCACACACCTCCATTCTATGACTTCACACATCTACATTCTGTGACTTCATACACCTTTATTCTGAATTGACACACCTACATCTGTGACTTCACACACCTCCAATGTGACTTAACACTCCTCCATTCTATTTCTTCACATACCTCCATTCTATGACTTCACAAACCTCCATTCTATGACTTCACACACCTCAAATCTATGACTTCACACACCGCCATTCTATGACTTCAAACATCTCCATTCTGTGACATCACACACCTTCATTCTATGACTTCACAAAACTCCATTCTATGTCTTCACATACCTCCATTCTATAATTTCACACACCTCCATTCTATGACTTCATACACTTCCATTCTGACTTCACACACCTCCATTCTATGACTTCACACACCTTTACTCTATGATTTCACACACCTCCATTCCATGACGTCACACACCTCCATTCTATGACTTCACACACCTCAATTCTATGACTTCACACATCTCCATTCTGTGACTTCACACACCTCCATTCCATGGCTACACACACCTCCATTCTATGACTTCACACACCTCCATTCTATGACTTCACACACCTCCATTCTGTGACTTCACACACCTCCATAATATGACTTCACACATCTACTTTCTGTGACTTCACACACCTATATGCTGTCACTCCACACACGTCCTTTCTACGACTTCACAAACCTCCATTCTATGACTTCACACACCTCCATTCTATGACTTCACACACCTCCATTCTATGACTTCAGACACCTCCATTCTATGACTTCACACACCCCCATTCTGTGAGTTCACACACCTCCATTCTATGACTTCACACACCTCCATTCTATAACTTGACACACCTCCATTCTATGACTTCACACATCTCCATTCTGTGACTTCACACACCTCCATTCTATGACTTCACACAAATCAATTCTGTGACTTCACAAACCTCCATTCTATGACTTCACACACCTCCATTCTATGACTTCACACACCTCCATTGTGAGTTCACACACCTCCATTTTGTGACTTCACACACCTCCATTCCGTGACTTCACACACGTTCATTCTATGAGTTCACACACCACCATTCTATGACTTCAAACAACTCCATTCTATGACTTCACACACCTCCATTCAGTGACTTCACACACCTTTATTCTGAATTCACACACCTCCGTCTTTGACTTCACACACCTCCATTGTGACTTCACACTCCTCCATTCTATGACTTCACACACCTCCATTCCGTGACTTCACACACCTCCATGATATGACTTCACACAACTCCAACCTGTGACTTCACACACCTCCATTCTATGACTTCACACATCTCCATACTGTGACTTCACACACTTTCATTCTATGATTTCACACACGTCCATTCTATGACTTCACACACCTCCATTCTGTGACTTCACACACCTCCATTCTATGACTTCACACACCTCCCTTATATGACTTCACACACCTCCATTCTATGACTTCACACACCTTCACTCTACAATTTCACACACCTCCATTTTATGACTTTACACACCTCCATTCCATGACTTCACACACCTCCATTATATGACTTCACACATCTGCAATCTATGACTTCACACAACTCCATTCTATCACTTCACACACCTCAATTCGATGACTTCACACACCTCCATTCTGTGACTTCACACACCTCCATTCCATGATTTCACACACCTCCATTCTATGACTTCGTACACCTCAATTATGTGACTTCAGACACGTCAATTCTATGACTTCACACTCCTTCATTCTATGACTTCACTCATCTCCATTCTATGACTTCACACAACTCCATTCTATGGTTCACACACCTCCATTCTATAACTTCACAAACCTGCATTCTATGACTTCACACACCTCCATTCTGTGACTTCACAAAACTTCATTCTGACTTCACACACCTCCATTTTGTGACTTTACACACCTCCATTGTGACTTCACACATCTCCATTCTGTGACTTCACACACCTCCATTCTATGACTTCACACACCTTCACTCTATGATTTCACACACCTCCATTCCATGACGTCACACACCTCCATTTTATGACTTCACATATCTCCATTCTATGAATTCACACAACTCCATTCTATGACTTCACACACCTCAATTCTATGACTTCACACATCTCCATTCTGTGACTTCACACACCTCCATTCCATGAATACACACACCTCCATTCTATGACTTCACACACCTCCATCCTATGACTTCACACACCTCCATTCTATGACTTCAAACACCTCCATTGTATGAGTTCACACACCTCCATTCTATGACTTCACACACCCCCATTCTATGAGTTCACACACCTCCATTCTATGACTTCACACACCTCCATTCTCTAACTTGACACACCTCTATTCTATGACTTCACACATCTCCATTCTGTGACTTCACACACCTCCATTCTATGACTTCACACACATCTATTCTGTGACTTCACACACCTCCATTCTGTGACTTCAGAGACCTCCATTCTATGACTTCACACACCTCCATTTTGCCTTCACAAACCTCCATTCTGTGACTTCACACACCTCCATTCTAGAACTTCACAAACCTCCATTCTATGACTTCACACACCTCCATTCTATGACTTCACAAACCTCCTTTGTGAGTTCACACACCTGCATTTTGTGACTTCACACACCTCCATTCCGTGACTTCACACACGTTCATTCTATTAGTTCACACACCACCATTCTATGACTTCACACAACTCCATTCTATGACTTCACACACCTCCATTCAGTGACTTCGCACACCTTTATTCTGAATTCACACACCTCCATCTTTGACTTCACACACCTCCATTGTGACTTCACACTACTCCATTCTATGACTTCATACACCTCCATTCCGTGACTTCACAAACCTCCATTATATGACTTCACACACCTCCAACCTATGACTTCACACACCTCCAATCTATGACTTCACACATTTCCATACTGTGACTTCACACACCTTCTTTCTATGATTTCACACACGTCTATTCTATGACTTCACACACCTCCATTCTGTGACTTCACACACCTATATTCTATGACTTCACACACCTCCCTTATATGACTTCACACACCTCCATTCTATGACTTCACACACCTTCACTCTACAATTTCACACACCTCCATTGTATGACTTTACACACCTCCATTCCATGACTTCACACACCTCCATTATATGACTTCACACATCTACATTCTATGACTTCACACAACTCCATTCTATCACTTCACACACCTCAGTTCGATGACTTCACACACCTCCATTCTGTGACTTCACACACCTCCATTCCATGATTTCACACACCTCCATTCTATGACTTCGTACACCTCCATTATGTGACTTCAGACACGTCAATTCTATGACTTCACACTCCTCCATTCTATGACTTCACACATCTCCATTCTATGACTTCACACAACTCCATTCTATGGTTCACACACCTCCATTCTATAACTTCACTAACCTACATTCCTTTGACTTCACACACCTCCATTCTGTGACTTCACAAAACTTCATTCTGACTTCACTCACCCTCCATTTTGTGACTTTACACACCCTCCATTGTGACTTCACACATCTCCATTCTGTGACTTTACACACCTCCATTCGATGACTTCACACACACTCCATTCTATGGCTTCACACACCTCCATTCTGTGACTTCACACAACTTCCATTCCATGGACTTCACACACCTCCCATTCTATGACTTCACACACCTCCATTCTATGACTTCATACACCTTCACTCTATGAGTTTCACACACCTCCATTCCATGATGTCACACACCTCCATTATATGACTTCAAAATCTCCATTCTATGAATTCACACAACTCCATTCTATGACTTCACACACTCAAATCCATGACATCACACACCTCCATTCTGTGACTTCACACACCTCCATTCCATGGACTACACACACCTCCATTCTATGACTTCACACACCTCCATTCTACGACTTCACACACCTCCATTCTGTGACTTCACACACCTTTATTCTGAATTCACACACCTCCATCTGTGATTTCACACACCTCCATTGTGACTTCACACTCCTCCACTCTATGACTTCACACACCTCCATTCTATGTCTTCACACACCTCCATCTGTGACTTCACACACCTCCATTCTATGACCTTCACACACCTGCATTCTATGACTTGACACACCCTCCATTCTAATGACTTCACACATCTCCATTCTATGTCTTCACATACCTCCATTCTATAATTTCACACACCTCCATTCTATGACTTCATACACTTCCATTCTGACTTCACACACCTCCATTCTATGACTTCACACACCTCCATTCTATCACTTCACACACCTTCACTATATGATTTCACACACCTCCATTGCATGAATTTACACACCGCAATTCCATGACGTCACACACCTCCATTATATGACCTTCACACATCTCCATTCTATGACTTCAGACAACTCCATTCTATGACTTCCACACAACCTCCATTCCTGTGACTTCACAAACCTCCATTCCATGATTTCACACACCTCCATTCTATGACTTCACACACCTCCATTCTATGACTTCACACACCTTCACTCTATGATTTTCACACACCTCCCATTCCATGACGTCACACACCTCCATTTTATGACTTCACATATCTCCATTCTATGAATTCACACATCTCCATTCTGTGACTTCACACACCTCCATTCCATGAATACACACACCTCATTCTATGACTTCACACACCTCCATCCTATGACTTCACACACCTCCATTCTATGACTTTCAAACACCTCCATTCTATGAGTTCACACACCTCCATTCTATGACTTCACACACCCCTATTCTATGAGTTTCACAACCTCCATTCTATGACTTCACACACTCCATTCTCCTAACTTGACACACCTCCATTCTATGACTTCACACATCTCCATTCTGTGACTTCACACACCTCCATTCTATGACTTCACACACAATCTATTCTGTGACTTCACACACCTCCATTCTGTGACTTCAGAGACCTCCATTCTATGACCTTCACACACCCTCCATTCTATGACTTCACAAACCCCCTTTGTGAGTTCACACACCTGCATTTTGTGACTTCACACACCTCCATTCCGTGACTTCACACACGTTCATTCTATTAGTTCACACACCACCATTCCTATGACTTCACACAACTCCATTCTATGACTTCACACACCTCCATTCAGTGAACTTCGCACACCTTTATTCTGAATTCACACACCTCCATCTTTGACTTCACACA